>NC_056737.1:706027936-706142936 GCF_019279795.1 Protopterus annectens | reverse complement strand
CATTTGAAAGACATGCGTAAATGGGTGTGCTTCATTAAAGGTTGAATGTCGAGCTGGCACCTCGGCATTCATGAAAAGCTACTGCCAATCATTAGCGGACCGGAGTTCCGCTGTGGCACCCCTAACCAGGAAAAGCCGAAAGACAAACAACAACAAAAATAGTGTGATTCATCCAATAGTTTTGAAGTGCTTAAGAAACTAGTTATAGATGCTCCAATGCTCCAACTTGAATATGTTAGCTGTATTTCAATTAGATGTTACTTAGTGTGGTATAGGTGTTATGCTCTTATAATAGACAAGAAGTATGTAGATAAGAATATTTATAGAGACACAGAGGAGATATGATCATGTTGAAGATTAACTGTTATCAGTAGTGTATGTATATGGAAATTCCATGAATATGTTTATGATAAAGATGTTCAGATGAAAACAAGCCACATACCCTTGCAAAGCATATTTAAAAAGGTTATGTACAAGACCACATGTGATTGCAGAGGATGCTACCTGATCAACAGAATTGTGCTCTGAGACTCCTATATTGAGAAGGGCAAGGAAAATACATTTCCAGTACATTAAACAAAGCATATCTCCCTGCAAGCATAATGAATAGTTAGAAAAAAATAGACATTCTTTGCATAGTACTTTTCATACCAATGACAGAAGAAAAATAAAAGAATTTCAGAGGCATGCTGATAATAATTGAAAAATGTCATAAAGAAAGGTTGGACAGAATTAAAATCAACAGAAAAGAAAGAAATTCGGACTTACCTTTTCTTTCAAGGAAAAAGCACTTAGCATGATGCTCAAAGTTGATAAAATAATAACTTCCATTATGTGAGACAAAAAATTGTTTGAGAGGATACAAGAGTCACATTATGGAATAATAAAGTCCAGAATAGAGCAAGAGGTATGATGTTTTGTCCTATAATGTCAATTCAGGTAAAACAAGTAGTATAGAATTGTGCCAGTTGCAGTGCATTCTGCAATAAAAAGGAAGGAATGCTGGCATACCCAATACTGGACTCTCCACAGTGCCAAGAGGATTTTAGTTTGTGCCAGTATAAACATGCCATATTTCTCAGCTGTGTTTATTATTATTCCAAATTCCCCTGGAATAATCAAATTGATGAACACACCAAGTATAGATGTGCTTGGTGCATTAAAGTCTGTGTTCTCAAGACAGGAGATAACTTATTTTCCCATATGTTACAGTGATCCATAGTACAAAAGTCAGGAATTCAGAAAATTTGTGTGTGAATATGATCCAACAAATTTATATGCAGAGCACACTAACATCAGTCTAATTAACAAGTGGGTAGAACTTTGCAAATAGTGTGCAATTTTTATGAGATTACTACAGCAAATGTTATGATGTTTGCCATCTCACATTTTTTCCAGTACTAGAATACTCTGCTTTAGGGATTCTTCCTGAATATGAAATAGTTGGTAAAGAAAATGAATCAACATCCTGGGTAGTCCATTCAGAAGATTGTAAGCTGTTTAGTAGACACTATAAATGTCCACAGGATAAGTATATCAGTAAAAGGTACAAGAGAAAAAGCAACCATAACTTTCACAATGAGTCTTGTATTAAAAGGATGGGAAATGTAATAACTGTGATGGTTAACAGTTTCAGAGAGACTGCTGAAGTCCTGACTACTAAAGATGTTTTTCAGCAAAAAAGTGTTCCAGATTAGAAGTCCAATGTGGATGATCCCGTTTAAGTTCTTTCAGATGCGAGACCACTGTAGAAACAAGATAGATATATGGAATGTTCCGGGGTTAAAACTGTTAGAAAGACTGAAGAGTATCTTTTACTAAAATTTGTTTTGAATCCATACAGGAAATGTTGCATTTTATGTAAATAACCTGTGACTATGTTAGTGCATTTATCAGTGTGTGTAATGCATAGTGCCTCATACGTGTGCGTGTGTGTGTGTGTGTGTTTATATTTGTGTATACACATACACATATATGTGTGTGTGTGTATGTATGTATGTACATATGTGTATATATATATATATATATATACACACACACACACACACACACACACACACACACACACACACATATATAGCTGTAGATACAGATGTGTGTGTGTATATACAAATAGTTTCAGTTAATAAAAGTAGTCCTTTTCACTGGTTCTTGACCTTGAGGCTGCTTTCCTTGTGTGATCCTGTTAGAGTGGGGTCTTGGAATATGCCCTTATCCCACTGTTGTCCAATCGAAGAGTTGGTATATAATTAGCAGAAGTGGGGCTGGGACTAGCAGGGCTGCCCCCCTACGTTTTCTTAAATAATTCAGTCATTTTAAATTCACTCCGAAATGATCATTGTATTTTTCCTTCACTCTTTGAAACATTCAATGTCTGATGATACAGTTTCAATCATTTATAAAAATACACACATAGAAGATTTTACATATATATGTAAATATATGTGTATATGTATATATATATATATATATATATATATATATATATATATATATCCATACACAGATATATATATATATATATATATATATATATATATATATATATATATATATATATATATGTATACATACACACATATATATATGGGTCTACTTTGCATATACACAATACCAGATAACAGAAGTCAAAATAACCGAGATGGAAAAGCCGAATCTTCACATGCATAAACGTCCACATTGCCGAAATGTTTCCCAGGATAAGTAACCACTGGGACTAAAACATACATAGAACACACCACACGATCTACTACTAGCTCATGTGGGGCTACACCCCCCACACACCCCAATGTTGGGGTCTGCACCTGCCATACACCCCTTACTAAATATACCAACTCTAAGATCGGAATACAGTTGGGAAAAGGGTAAGTCTTCCCTTGTTGGCCCAGTGTGTAGATGTTAGTGTATGTGAAGATTCTGCTTTTTCATCTCAGTTATTTCATCTTTGGTTATCTGATATTTTGGGTATGTAATGTAGACCCATATATATATATATATATATATATATATATATATATATATATATATACACACATATATATATATATATATATATATATATATATATGCCTGTCTCTCTCAGATAGTTGAAATTGCTTTTGTTGACTGTGTGTTTCATCAAAAAGTTGAAATGTCAAATGGTGGAAATATCACTGCTCAGTATAGTGACATTTCATAGGTAAGATGTGGTTTGTTTGCATGCAGGTAAGTTGGATTTGTTTAATGCTGAAATCTGTAACTTTTGCATACTCTGAAAGTTTTAACTTTAGGGGTAGGAGAATCTGCATATGAGGGTTTGCAGGTTAGAGTTAAGATAATGGTTAGGTAAGGGGATAGAATTAGTGTTGTGTGCATGGTTATGTGAAGTGTGTATGTCGAAGTATCTTTTGTAGTGGTACTGCTGGGGAAAGGGTTTTTCATAAGGCAATTTGTAGGGCTCCGGATATGTAAAAGTTTTATATGTATTTTTGGAAAAGAAATAACAAATGCAAGATTTATTATTTCAGGCAATAAAGTGCAACAAACAATTCATTTGGCTTTGGATAATGATAACATCTGTTTTCAACACCAACCAGTTGTAGCCTATCTTACAAAATCTGTTGGCTTCCTGTTACCTGCTGATTTTCCTATCTTGAATCTATTATACTTGAAATCTTGATTAAAATGTCTATGCTTCTATTTCTTTAAAATAATAAAAAAAATAACATTCTTGAAATGTTTTAAAATCCTAGGTCATTATTCATCAGGATCTTAAGTGGTCTCAAATGAAATTTTCTTTAATTTTGTAACTTTTTGTTGTGATAATGAATACATTTCCTAAACAATTATTCCGCATTACTTCTTCATGTCTACCAATTCTGGTAAAAATCTTTAAACCTATTGATATTATGCTAATTAAATTAATATATCTCCCTATATCTATATCTATATCTGTATTTCTATCAATAGCTATAGGTTTATTATCAAAATAGTGAAATCCCTATTAGTGTTTAATGAAAATGCCAAAAATAAGGTTGTAAACTGTTTTGTGGAGTGATCAATTTGTCAAATATTTGGAAGCCTAAAATTGATATTTCGGCATTTCCTGAGATGTTCATCTTCCGCAAAAACAGCTGTTGAGAAATCATAAACATTTTTACTGTTTTGCAGGGGGCAAGCACCCCTGAACCCCCCACAGCCACTGCTAATTATATATTCTAACTTCGAGATCTCACTACAGTGAGGAAATGGATGCATTTCCTGATCCCCATTGTAGTGCGATCCAGTTGTAAACAGTGGTGCTAAAAACCATGAATGCAAGCTAGGAGTTGTTTCAGAGGCAGCGAGATTTCCACTTGCAATTTTAAACTTTTGCACCTTTACCCTCCACCTTGACTGATGTTCATATAAGTTTCAAACATTTGATAGTAAACCATATATATATATCTATATAATCTGTGTGTCTGTATATCTCAGTTAAGAATTTTTGCCCATATTTTAGACCAAGCAGGCAACTAAACATCCAAATTAAGTGCCATATGGGTTGCCTTCCACAGAAGGCTATTGTGAGATTATTATAAAATCTGTAATAAACTGAGAGAAAATTAACTCCCTTGCATCATAATTTTAGATCTGCAGTTAATTCCTTAAATCATATGTCTTTGGAATACATGGCTATAATTAACACTATGTGGAAGATGTTAAAAGTTCAAAATGTAGAATGCTCCTTGTTCAATGCTGTTAGTTGAAATGGCATTTGTTTTTAGATTGCCAGGAAGGCTGTAGTACTCCTAAACCTTTATCTAAGACAGACAGGAATGGGGTAGTTACTATGAATAATTGTATCCGATATAACAGAAACAAGATTATTTGACCCCAAAATGTCTAAAACATTTAAAATCCTCTGATGTTGCTACTCAAAACAGTGGCACTCTCAAGACTACTAAACACAAATAGAGCAAGTATCCATACCTTCCTACATTGGAGCAAGTCCCATTAACCCAAGAGCATATGTACACACCAACTCTGATTTCAGAAAAACTTGAGAGAAAAAGAGAAAGCAGTAAAACTTCAGCACTGACATTTTTGTGCTTTTTTTAGCCTAACCTCCATTACAAGACAACTGCAACCATACAACAGTGAAGTTCTGAACATCCTTCCACTCACTAGTAACAATCAAAAGGTTTTTCAGGATTATGATCAGGTCTCTAATCTTCAAGAACTTGTTATAAGGTACAAATATTAAGAAATTCATCTCGCCGTTGAAGTTCAAGACTGTTGACATCAAAGTCGAGAACATATAACTAGAGCTTTTTATGAGCTGAGAGACCTGCCATAATTTGTTGTAGTATGTGGATTTGCAGTTGCGTTCATGTACTACTAGACAAAGTATAAAACGTTTTATGTCTTTGAACGTTATGTAATGCTTAATCCTGCTATATACACACAGCAGGCAGAAAATGAGTGAAACTCTGACAAAGTAACAGCTTTGAAAGCAGCTGAATACATCAGTCTGCTTTTTTGTTTGGCATTGAGAAGTAATTTTACAGTTGTCGAAGGTGTCTTTCCTTGCCACCACTGCTCTGTTGACTACTGTGTATATTCTGGTATGACACTACAGCAAAACAGACAGCTAAAAGCCATTTTGTTTTGCACAGTTTTTATGTCAGAGAGGTGCCTAACATGCTGTTATTTCAGAAGGTAGTCAATGTGCTCGATTAAACATGTATACTTTGGTTTTGTTGGGCACCCAAAAGTGTATATCGTTCTTTGTGGGCACAGTATGACAGTGTTTTTCAAAAAATACAGCTTAGTGAAAGTCATCGTCTTTATCCATCTGCCTTACTTTAAAGAAATGTGACTATATGCAATGTATGATTTTCTGTAATGCTTATCTGATGCATTCAAAAAAGTATCCTACTTTCCAATTTTTACAGCTTCTTGACGTGTTTTATAGTGTATCTGTGGTGTTTTCTTCAAGTTGTATCTGTCCTTCCAAACCATTCTGTTGATTTTGCAGAAGGTGTTTAGATCCCTGAACCAAGTGTTTCTGGAGTCATTTGACTTGCTGATTTGCAGTAAAGCCATCAATATTGGGTCAGAGGATGCCTTGTATGGTAGACACAGATCTCCACTTCGCAGTCTGTAGGATGCTGAGTTTAGTGACAGGGCTTTGAGGCAGTCCATGTAGGGCATGTTGTTCAGTTCTTGTATTCTTTTAATAAGGTATCTAAATGGGTGTTCTAATTGTTGCATGTGTCTGGATAGATACATGACAAAGGGACATTATACTCAATGATTGGCCTAATAAGGGCTGAATGGCTCACTAGAAAGGGACAATGACATCCCTAGATCTAGACGCAATCCCTTTGTTTATAACCTGTACAATGTACAGATGTTTGTCAAACGTTAGATCACTGTCCACATAAATGCCCAACTCCCAAACAACTGGTTCAGCTCTTAGGGGCATTGTTGAGTCATGATTTTTTTTATTGTCTATCCTTTGTTCCTCCATTATATATTAGTTTGTTACTGTATATTTTTCTTTTTACAGGCTGTTCAAATAAGAGATATTTCACAAAAAAAAAAATTGTACCTTCAATAGCCTAAACAGAGTCAAACTGTAAAAATAAATTAAATTTTAAAATTAAAGTCTTCTACTTTTTATTTTTAGAACATGGATATCATGACAATAGAGGAAGAGGTAGAAACTCTTACATGTCTGCCAAAGAAAACTGCAAAAAAACGTGCTATGCTGAAAAAACTGAAAGAACAGCTTGCTGAGGTAAGCTTTACACTTTTAATTGTATGTCTTTTAAATGCATTAGCTTCTCCATTTACATATTCGTAGCTTAGCTGACAAAGGAGCTTTGAGTTGAACTAATTTTTGTGACTTCATTGGAAGGTAGTTGCAACCAAAGCTGTGTGTTTTTACTATTTAATTTTTTTATGCGGGCCCAGTACTTTATAACTATAACCAGTACTGTGGTGCCAGGAAATGGAGTTGTACAGTTGAACTGATGCTAAGATTATTCCAATTTAAATTCATAGTGTAAAATAAAGAAATAGCATTATTACAATATTTTTAATCTGTCATTGTGAATTTGGCATCTTTTCATGGACATTTCTCTTCACAGGCAGGTATGAATATTTAGTCAAGATGATTCAAAGTATGACTTCATGCATTGATTACACAAGGACAATTATCACCATATCTACCAGTTCTATGTCTTGACTGTCTGATCCTAATCACTAAGGCTGGTGCCTTGAGTCATCTGGCTTTATACAAGTGGAGTTTGGAACTTGGAAACAAAAATTCAACTCCTAAGGCCTCCGCTTTAGCGTTTCTGGACTGGTTGGCATCCCATGCATCTGCTGCTATACTGTATGAATGTAAGGCTCACTGTTCTCAATTGTTTTATAGTATAAAAGCCAACCAGTCATGTTTGACACTGCTGCCTTCTTCTAGGGATGAAGCTCCTATGCCACTTAAGCTCTTCCTTTTCACAAGGAGGGTTGTTTATTGAAAGGCTTGGAAAAGAGGGTTAGACTTTAAAGACATTAGCATTAAGAGCTAAGTAATTGCTTTCAAAATACACTTTTAGAACATATTCATACCAGTATAAATAAGATATCACAATCAAATGAAAATAATTATAATATACACGTATACAGAAAAAAAATGTAGGATTACATGCACACAAATGCTTCTATCACTTTGCAAAAGCAGTAAATGTCCTGAAAGCATCGACTGGAATGGTAATCAAAAGGCATGTTTCAGTGAGGTTAGAAAACTTACAGAATGTGACATCACATATGTCTGACATCAGTGTAGAGGGTAATGTGTTAGTTTGGGGAAAAAAAGCAATATTTCATCTGATTAAAACTTTGAAAAAAGCAAAATGCCAAATTATTGGTTATTTGAATATTTGGATCTCTTACAAATTCATGGATGCTGATCATGTAGCTGAGTCTCAAAGAGAAAAGGGAAGAAAAAATTTTTTTTTTTTTTTTTTTTGAAGGACAAGCCCTGCACCCAGCAGCTTCACCTTACTCTCTACCTACATCTCACAATACAACAATATGAATTCACACAGGAGAGAGAAAAGGAAAAATGTAATACCCCAAATGCATGCATTTTGCATTAATTTATGCAGATTTGTCTTTGTTTTCTTTTGAGTTTTTGGAACTCATTGATATATATCTCAAATATATTATTCATATTTTAAAAAAATACAGTATATTAATAATATAAAATATATTGTGTGTTGTGTGTGTGTATATGTGTGTGCGTGCAGAGGTGCAAAATGAGATATATATATATATATATATATATATATATATATATATATATATATATATATATATATATATATATACCCACAAACTGCCACATAGGTGGTAGTCCCCTACATACGGAAGATGTAATAAGGGATCTGGGGACCCAAGTAGATAGTAATCTCTCCTTTGATAATTACATTGCCAAAGTGGTTAGAAAATCCTTCTATGTGGCCCACCTAATCACAAAAGGGTTCGCATCCAGATCAAAAGAGGCCATTGTGCCCCTCTACTCATTACTCATTACTCATCAGAGCCATCATAGAGTACAATGCCCCATTTGGGATGTACCTTAAAAGACACCTGCAACAGTTGGAAAGACCACAGAAGTACCTCACCAAGAGGATCACTGGCCTCAGATGCCCTATGCAGCTTAACTGAAGAAACTCCAGCTGTACTCGGTTGCATGCCACCTACTCAAAGGTGATCTCTGCCTGACATACAAGGCCATGTCCAACCCAGAATTGATGGACATGCTCCACCTAAAGAAAACCATATCCCCTCGAGCTACATGCTCTAGGGATCTAAACCTCACCACAACAATAAATAGGACATGCTGGAGGGATAGATTCCTGTCTCTGAGACTTCCCATGCTTTGGAATAAGATTCCAATCTACATTAGGCAGAGCTTCTCGCTAACACTCTTCAAGAGAAACCTTGACAAGTGGATGGGAAACAGAAAGTTTACCCCGGGGATCACTTCAGTGGCTCTGCTGGACAGAGGCACAGGGAACTAATCTAAGGGGGCGGCAAAAGCCAACATATTCTGGCTAGGCTTGTAAATGCCTTCAGGCAGATAGCCTAGTACCTACCTGTGAACCTATATATATCAGTAGATAGTATAGCTCATTTAATCTAAAAAATATCTTATTTCACTGAAAATGTCACATATGCCAAGTATGTCTCTTGAGCACTCCCCCTTGTAGGAAGTCCCCCCCTACACACACACCACTAACTTAAATATACCATCTCCACAGTCCTATAACCACAGGAAAGAGACAGTACTCCTGACACACCAAATCACTTCTGACACACACACACACACACACACACACACACACACACACACACACACACACACACACACACACACACAATTCTGGAAAGGGGTATAATGACAGTGGGCATTAGCAAGGAACTAATAATGATTAATGCTAATTTGCATTATAATGTCTATCCTCCAAAACCAAATCAGCAGTCATTTTAAATCAGCTAACATAGTTTTCAATCAAATGTGATTCAGTCATTTGTGGTTTTAGATCAAATGAATTTTAGATGTAATGAACCTTAATCTATATATATATATATATATATATATATATATATATATATATATATATATATATATATATATGTATATATATATATATATATATATATATATATATATATATATATATGTGTGTGTGTATATATATATATATATATATATATATATATATATATATATATATATATATTTCTACTTCTACATTCTGAACTTTCAAAACATCAAATTTCTTATGGTCGAGACCATAAGATAAGATCATTGTTTTGAAAGTTCTAAATTTAAATAATAAAAAATAAATAAATAAAAACAAAAAAATCTTTTTTATATGTTTTTGCCGGGGGGGGGGTGAGCAAGCCCTCCTGCACCCCGTACACCCCCTGCTAATTAAGTATACCAACTCCGAGATCACACTACAGTGAGGAAAATGGTATACCATTCTGTGCTGTATGGTGATCTCCATTTATAGGGTTCAAACTTTCAAAACTGAAGAGGGAAGTTGTGGAGACTAGAGAGCCGAAGTTTCAGTTATCCTAGGTAAATCAAATTTGTCGAAAGGAATAGGCTCAGGTAAAGAGACGAATCTGGAAAGTTTTCATCATGGGATGGCCATTAAGTATGGTGGGATAAGTAACAGGGTAAAACATCATTACATACAACTGGGCTATTTTGAAAACTGTGGAGGAACTTTACAATCACTTAGGGGATAAACCCACTTTTGTTTGCAAGGACATTACAACATAAAGGAGGTGTTGGAAAAGGGTAAACAACTTTCAAGATTAGGTTCTACAAAATGTGGTAGATGCAGTTATTGCCAGTATATTGTTGACATGAAGGAGGTTACTTTGAACAATTACTGTCATACAAACATTACATTTAAGAGAGGTGACTGTAATTCAATGGGTCTGGTATACTTAGTACTCTGTCACCACATTTTTTTTTCTATGTGGGTAAAACAGAGAGGAACCTGGTCAAAAGTATTTATGAGCATTTATATGATATGAGAAAGGCCAATTTGAAAATGCTTTTTACATGCACTCTATAACGTGATGGTTATAACAAATTTTAGAAATTGTTCCACCAGATGCCAGAAGAGGTGCCTGGGAAAACAGATTGAAATACAGGGAACTCCTCTGGCAACTTAGTTAGATGCTATACTTAAACCAAGTCTCAATGACCATTTTTCAGTACAACCGGTGTTAAAAATGAGAGCGGCAAAATTATGATTAAATATTTCATATTCAATATTTTTAACTTTTGTTTGACAATTGTATAAATTTCGACTTTTACAGGATGAGTTTTTAATGTGGAATTTTTAAACATTCCTCTATTTATTTATTTTGTGCATTTGGTAATATATTTATACCAGGTAATTTTATACTGAGTCTATTCCTTAAAATTTTGGGATTGATTAATGAATTTGTTCAATGTTCTAATTATTCTTTAATTAATGTACTATATATGGAGAGAAGTAAGTCTGTTTAATTGTTCTGATGAGGTCCAAGTGGATGGACGAAAGCGCTTAATATTCTTTAAAGCAACAACAAATTTTTTTTTTTATTTTCCTGGTATTCGGTTTACTGCTTCGAGCTTTGAACTGCATTGAGCTTTTTTGTTTACTAAATGTATGATTACCAAGGTAGGGACTTCAGTGATCTTTCTGCTCATCATTTTTTTCCACTTGACCAAACACAAAAATGGTAATCATAGAAACTAGCCTATACTCTACCTTATCTTCCTGTGATTCTAACTGCCTTATCTTCCCACTTCACACTTTAATAATTCAAGTTATTCTGAGTGAGCTCTGTTGTGTTCTCCTATTGCATGCAAAAAAAAAGTTTCAGGTAGATAATTATCAATTAAAATATTTCACAGGATGCCTAAGCCACTGTCCTAGCCTGGGTCTGCTGTGCAGACTCAAGACAACTGTGTAATGATGCACCCACTGCTTCCTTGAAATAGCCATGCCTCACCATGACATATATTTTCCTAACAAAACTGGGTATCTGTCACAACAGCCATTTTCATGGCTTTCCCCACATATCACATAGCTGATTGAATGCAAGAGCAAGACCTTTGTTAGCCAAAGGGTTTGAGACAAAGAGCAGGATGGGAATGATCATTATGTGCAGAGAAATGAAAGCAAAACATCTGTGTAACTCACCTAAGACCAATGTACTCCTGTTAAATTTCTAATCATGAATATTTGTGAAAGAAAGTTACCAATTTAACAGTATGGCAGAGAAATGCTTGTTGGAGTTACAGATAGGCACAAAGTAATACCAGGCAAGTGAACATGAGGTGAATGTGTGTTGAGTGGAGGAAGGCAGAGGTGGTTAGAAAAATTAATCACTTGATGCTTAGTGACTACTCTAAATTACCTATGTGTATAATCCTTACTGTTGTTCTTGTAACCTAGGATATGGCTGGAAAAGATTTGTATGTATTCCTCCACTTACAAAGTTTAGCAAATAATTAAGTAAACTTTCAGAAGTCGATATAAATGGGGGTGGTCTATGAGCAATGCCATTCCTTAGCAGACGCCTGAGATTATTACTATTATTCTTGAAATTTCTGAGGAAGTTCAACAATTTTATGGAAACAAATTGACCTTAACAAGCTATGATGATTAACTATGTAAGGAACTCAAATCATTTAGAGCAAGTGCAGCAGATGACTGGAAGCCCATGAAGAAAGAAAGGATAATATGAGATTTCAATGTGTAATGGAAGTTGGAACTTGTTCATGTTCTTTTTGGTCCCCTGGTCTTCTTACAACCATTAAGAACAGCCCTACAGACATTTGTCCAGTATTTCCTGGCATCCAAGGACATTGGGCATGGGAGGTTAGAGCTGGAGACTGCGGTGAATCACAGTATGTTTCCAGGCTTCATGTTTCGTAAAGGTGTTTCTTAGCAGTATGATACGCTTGGTATTGCCTGCAGCATCTCCCAAAAACGGAAATGTGTCGACGGTCAAGTACTTCACTTACAAAGATATTTTATTTATTTATTTAAATTTTATTAATGAAAGTAGAGCACTGATCCTCCTAAACCATTGACAGGTTCAGCACAGTGGAAATGCAACAAAAAAAGACAATCATTAATCAACATTAGTTCAACAGTAGCAATGTAAGAGCAGGCAAGTAGAGAGGTACAAGTAAAGTGAGCACAATCAAAAGTAGATGTGATACAAGAAATCAACCAGTAAAATCAGTAATAAGAGTACCTGTATACTGTCATAACATCATATAGTGTAATGTTTCTGTTGAGAAAAAATACAAATAGAACAAAGTATATACAGTAGCTAAGATTATTGGGTATGGTTGTGAAGGAGAGAATGGCATGAGGTAAATGTGGAGAATTGAAAGGAAGGGGAGATGAAAGAAGGAAAAAAGAAGACGTGCAGTGAGGAGAGAGAAAGGTGCAGCTGTCTCTTATCCTGTTTTTTGAGATCTGGACAGTACTAAAGGAGTTTTGGGACAAGGTAAACTAGGGTACACACACCTGATGAAACATGTAGACATGTGGTTTCAGTGGCCCACCAAACAGGCTTCTTACAGTGTACCTAAGCAAGTTAGGCAGATGTTGAAAGAAGAGCTGCAGGAGCTGTTGGATCTGTGGTAATCCACAAGCCGCAGTAGGTTACATCTGGCTTAACGTGTCCTATGACAAAATATAAGCTAATAAATTAACAGTGTTTTATTTTTACCATGCAATAATAGTACATATTTCTGACACCTAATTTGAAATAGTCTTAGGTCCAGGAAATCAGCAAATGGAGGGAGTATTGGGTGGTAGGTGGGGTCCACCAAATTTGGCCCCACAACTGCTAAGGCCATCCCTATATAGCTTTGTCCTATGCACAAGTAACTGCAGTCCCAGTCTTTATATAATCAGCGTAGTCTGTTATCCAACAAAATTCTGCCATACTGTTATCATTGATGTAGAAGTTAAGAGAATGTGACCCAGGATTGAATTTTGAAGACCTAGATGCCGATTTAATATTACTTTCTATCATCTTTTATTTATCCTAACTAGTGTCCATTTATTTCTCCCTGTCTCTCTCTCTCTCACACTCTTTCTCTCTCTCTCTCTTTGGTATACATGTCTAATATTTTGTTGATAAGAAGGGAGTGATTTTTCTTTGACAAGGAAAAGAGCAATCATTTGTTGTTTGAGATCCTTATTTAGAGAGACTCATCTCAGAAACTAAGTAAACATGAAGTTAAAGAACTGCTTCTATTAAATGCATATTGCTAGACATTGAAATTACCTGTTTCAGAAAGTTTGGCTTCCGGTGCTTACACTATCAGGGGTTCCATAATGTTTTACCATACTGCTTAAAATAATAGATGTGTAACGCATTACTTTTATAGACAGGCCTTACCACTGCCATTTTCCAGTCTTTTTGTATATATCTTACGTGAAAGGATTTCCTGTAGCTGGGACATATGGATAAGGACTAACTTTATTCATACTTGCTTTAACTCTAATCTGCACTGTCATCCAATGTACAGATCTTATTAGCATTCATTTTATTAACTAAATTCATACATGTCTTCTCAGAAATCAAAATGTTTTATTTATTTTATTTGACTTTTGTTTACCAGGTTAACACCACTAGGGCAGTGCTGTCTTTTCAGAGGAAACCCAAGGAGGTATTTATACTGATTAGGACAAATTTGGTCAAGGGTATTGGGGAACTTTCCCTACTTTTCTTTATAAGTGCTTTGAGATCTGTTGTGTCCATCGTAGCTGTCATCAACTCAGGCAGGTTTGAACCACTGTTTAATGACTCAGAAGGATGGATGAAAATCAGAATTAATGCTGAACATATTGTCTTTCAATATTATGTCCACTGAAGTCTATCTAAATTCATTTCAAAGGTGTCTGTAAAGAGTTTCAGAATCTTGCCAGCGACCTAGCTATGTTTATCATTCTTGTTGAAAGGTGTAATTCTATCCTTCCTATTATCTGCCCTGACCATTCTAAAAAGGATTTTATTTCCATCTTGAGTGATTAAGCCTAGACCTAGCTCTGCCCTCTTTGTTGTCTAAAGGACCTTAGCCATTTCTTTATACAAATATCGTGCATCCTGTGTTATCTCTCACAACATTCTATGCATGTTTTACTTGCTTTTGCAGTTTACTTTTTGCTGTTTATCTTTTTCTTAAGTAACATGACACTTTTCTTTTATGGCCATTTTGTTTATTTTAACCACAAGCACATGGCTCATCTTTAGGAAGTGAAGCCTATTTCTTAGAATAGCCCTGCTTTCACTGTCCGTTAATGCCTGTAAAACTAATGACCAGTCCCAGTTTGCTTGTTCAGCGTAGTACGTAATCTAGTCTGCATTCTTCCATTCCTGATAAGATGTAAAGTAATCATATAAATGACTGAAACTGTAAGAGATTTGTTGTAATAATCGTGACGCAGAAGGCAATCATGGTGAGAACCACTGAGAGGTATGATTTTAAGTATAGAATGTTCCACATGTCTAGATATACAGTGACCACATCCAGTAAGGAATTTCCTCTGATATTACCTCTGACTGTTTGTCCAATATTTGGTCCAGTAAATCATCTTTTAATATAATGGACAAGTCTGTACTCGTTGTAGTATAAATCAACAGTTATAATGCAGATATCCATTTTAGTTTGATATAGAAAATGTCCCACAAGTTGTTGCATCTCATCTCCCTTTGCAGTAAGATATGTATAAATGTGCAGTAGTCTTAGTATACCCAAGGCAGAGGGTGGATCATGGTCAAATGGAGCCTGTATTTTATTGCTTGAGTATATTACCTTTACATCTCTGCTGTTATAAACTATTACTTGAGAAGCAGGTGTAATCAGAGATACGCCTATAATTATTTCATTGATTTAAAGATTTTTTTAATTTTATTCATATGATAACCTCTTTATATGGGTGAGGTGGGAGCACTGTCTGATTAAGTGACTTGCTCAGAATTTCACAGAAGGCAAATGAAAGATGAGGGAGTCAAACCCTAGTATAAAAGATGAAGCCTGTTAGTAACTCATACCCCAATCTTCTACGTTGTACTGCTAGACAGCTTACAGATAAATCTACTTTGAAATGTGTTGACAGGGCAGATGCATGTGTTTGCAAGGAATGAATGATTATTTTGCAGTTGTCTGTCTGTCATGTGACACTGTATTTTACTAACATTGTATTTTGCACATGGCTACAGTGAAACCTTATAGCAAAAAGTGCATTATATTTGTTTTTATAAAGGGTGACGTACGCTGGACATCTGTTTTCTGGGGCAGCATGACAATGTACTAGAATAAATAGCAGCTAACTACTTTGTTTTTTTTTCTCCCTTGTTCAGATTGTGAATAAAAGGTCGGCCATCTTGAAAAGTATGAATGAGTTGCTTCCTGCAGTTGAAGTGATGGAGGAGTGCATTAAAAAAATGGAGGACTTGGTTTCTTGTGGAGAAGAACATATAAACAGCATAACAAAACGAGAGCTCAGAAAAGAAGAAAAGGAACAATATTTACAGGTACAAACATGCTTATTTAGCACTTCTATTAAGGTCCACTTTTCTTTATAAGTGCATATTATTTAAAAATAAATAAGACTGCTGTAGACTGCAAGGCTCTAATAATGTAAAACAGTGTTGGTAGTTGTGCTTATGCCTTTCAAATGAGATGGACAGATACCTGTAAGGAAAAAAGAGTATTTACTACATGAAATATAAATTTGTTTAGAGCATGTATTTTTCTTCTGCTTCTCAGTAAGTTAGTTTATCCAGGTAAAGTATCATAAAACACAAGCAGCATAAGCTTGTCAGGTATTTATAGGTACATAACATTCTAACTACAAATCCAACAAACTTCCAGCTGAACTTATCTAGTCTAGATTCCATGAGGCTACACTACCAGTCAGGGCTGGCCTTATGCATAGGTGAACAAGGTGGCTGCCTAGGGAGCTGCGCTTGTAGAGGCACTCTTTTCCTATATGTTTATTTTGTAAAGCAAGGATTCTTTTCTCTAAAATTAAGGAATGAGTAAAGCACCCCTATCGAAAGAAAATACTCCGGCAGCACATCAGGTGCTCCAGGGGGGTGGTGCTTCAGTGGCATTCGTCACATTACGTTAAGCTTGAACTTCATGAAGACACAGGAGTGGAGACTTTGCAATGTTCAAATGTAGGCATGAAGCTGCCTGAAATTTATTTTTTTTCATGCAATGACTCGAAAAGTATGAATCTTTAATGTCTGTAATGGTATCAGAAAAAAAATTCAAAGAACAGAAGTCAAAATAACATAAATAAAATAAAATAAATAAATAATAATAAAAAAAACACTGCAGAAATCTGAGATGAGTGGAAGTGTTGGTGTTATTACTATTTCACAACAATGCTGGCAGTCATCATCTAGATATTTGGGCAATGCTTCTGGCTTTGTGATTTGTGCAGAGCAACTTGGAGTGGAATACTTTAACATGTGGCAACTTGTCTGTGTGGACTATGGAGGTGAAATGATATTACGTAGCCATCAGACTTCATATAGCAATAACCCACGCCTGGGTGTGGGTAATGCTGGATTTACCCACGGTTGGTGTGGTTTGGTCACGAGGGCGAAGCCCAAGTGGCCAAACCAAGACAACAGTGGTTAAATTCAGCATTACCCACACCCAGAAGTGGTTATTATTATCTAATGACATTATTTAAGAAATAAAATAATTACTTTTCTTAAATAATGGCATTGTATAATGTCTCCTTGCTGCCCTTCCACAGCTGTCTGGTATTCTGCGGCAGTTCTGATGTACTGCACATGCGTATGCTTACGCAGTACATCAGAGCTGTGGGCGGAAGCCATGGAGAAAGCAAGATCTCCGTTGCTTTTTGCAAACTGTCTCGCTATGTTAAACTCGTTTAACATAGCGAGACAGCTTTAAAAAAAGCAATGGAGAATCTCCGTTGCTTTTTTGAAAGCTGTCTCGCTATGTTAAACCCATTTAACATAGTGAGACAGTTTTGAAAAAAGCAACAAAGAAAGCAAGATCTCTGTTGCTTTTTACACACTGTCTCGCTATGTTAAAGGAGTTAATAATAATGACACAGCTTTTAAAAGCAACAGAGAATCTCCGCTTTTTTAGCTGTCTCGCTATGTTAAACCCATTTAACATAGCAAGACACCTTTAAAAAAAGCAATGGAGATAGGAAGATCTCCGTTACTTTTTTAAAGCTGTCTCGCTATGTTAAATGAGTTTAACATAGCGAGACAGTGTAAAAAAGAGTTATACTAATAGAAAAAGTCCGGGCGACTGTACCTTTTTCCATTACTATAACTCTGATTTACAACATGCACGCTGACCAATCAGCGTGCACGTTTTGGAATATTAATTGGGGGTCGTTGTATAATGGTTATTTTTGATGGGTGGTGTTAGGAATGGGTAGATTAATGTAACTGACAATCTTGTTTTTTACCCTGTTTAAGCAATCACTATGTATGGCTTTGCAGGACTAGTGTACTTTTTTGAGAAGTAAGATGGACTACTTAACTGGACACCTGATTTGTACAGACAAGAGTAGGCATAGTTGGTGTGGCTGTCTTCTGTGGAGAAAAATGGCTAGTTGCCTGCTTAGCTGCCTGCTGTTTGTTCATTTTGGCTTTGCAGGACTAAGGATTATCGAAACAGTGTGCAATATTTTATTGTATCACAACTGTTTGTGTGGACCAAAGGCAAAGTACATTACGCAGTCATCCGCTTTTATCACACTCAGACAACAGAATACCCAGACCCTCAGAAATTCTAGGGGGCTGTTGGCCAGCACAAACCAAGTCTGTATAAGTGGATTTTGATTTGGGATTAGTAATTGCCTCTGCCCTGAACCCAACCTAGTCTAAGTCCAGCCTTGCTCATAGGTGTACGTAAAAGGTCACTGTACTTGTGTGTGGGGCTGATGATGATGGTATTATTTCTTTTAACATTCTTCCCAAATCGCAGAGGTCATTTTATCTTGTGTTGGGCTGGGGCAGTCTGGTCTTTATTTCTGTAACTTTCCTCACAGACTTCAGAGGGGTGCACAGAAGATTATAATAGCTTGTATAGGAGTACTGCACTGATTCTAGAAGTTAAGTTGGAAACATTATTGCAATCATTATTTTTTTTTCATTTTCCTTACAATCAAACATCTTATACATGTACAGGTAGCTATCTTTTGGGTGAAAGCATGCTGCTTATATATGTCTTATAGCAAATATTTTAAGTTCTTTTTGTTTTTGTTTTTTTTTCAGTTTTGCCCTAGTCTGACATCAGAAGGGTTCACTGTCTTTTGGGGGTAGGGGGTGGGGAATTATGCTGTACATAAATATGACAGCAGCAGCTTGAAATATGACAACTGGTATTTCTACCTTAATTCCAATTTATCACCAGAAGGGGATGCACAGAGAGTGACTATGTATTTGAGGTGGGGGTAAGGGACAGGTTCTATTCTTGGATATGATATATGCATCCCCATAAATATTTCTCTTCCCCATTTATTGTGAACTGGTGTTTGATCAGGTTTGAGCAATAAAACTTGAATACAAATTATTTCTTCCTTGAGATAAAAAAGAAAGATTGAATTTCGTTTACGTCTGCAAGATTTGTGTTCATGCCATCACTGGATCAAACGTTGGAAAAAACAGTAGGCCTAACCATTTAAAGTCTTTTGAAAGGATCAAGGAAAAACAAAGATGAAACATAAGACTGAATTTCATTCCTTAATCATGGTTTTCTTTCAGACATCTGGAAACCTCATGGACCCATAACATAGTACAGTTATTCATAATGCAGTTATTACAGTGTAGTCTTGATCAGTTAGAATGTGTTGAAAGGATACAGACAAAAATAAAATTAAAGTTAAAAAGTAAGACTAAATTTCTTTCTCATGAAAAGGTTGTTGTTTAACAAATTCCAAAATGCACCTCAGAGCATCTAGAGCCCCCTTTGCTTTTGTGAGTCTTTCCCAGACCCCAAGTTAATGGTGTTGTTTCCTCCACAATTATCAGAGTAAATCTTCCTTAGATAGAACAGGTTGAACGAAAGAATGAATAACTGCATGAAAAAACTGAAAAGTCATTCAAATTGGAAGAAAAAGGTAAGAACTATCTGAGGAGGAGCAGCTGATCTGTGATATATAGCAATAAGTAGCCTTCTTTTTTTTTTTTTTTTTTTATTTATAGCAATTTTATTGTATACTGCATATTTGTACTGTATTTCATAGCTATTGGCTCACTTGTGATAAACATTTATGTAGTGTTTTCTGCCTAAAATAGTTTAGGTCGTAGCTGTAATATTGTCCATATTCCTGATTGTGTTTGTGATAAACATTTCTGCAGTGTGTTCTGCCTAAAATAGTTTAGGTAGTAGCTGTAATATTCTCCATATTCCTGATTGTGTTGTGGGCCTAGTTGTTAAAGGCTGTATTCTGAGCTCATTGTCCAGGCCATCTTCGTTAGCAAAGACCATCCCCCACTTCAGTGAGAGTTTAGTGTTTATGGTCATTGTCTAGTTGGGTTGCCAGGGTTACGGCTTGGAGAAAGTAGCTCATTGGTTCTTTTGGCCTTTTTTTAAAGTTGTTTCAGGTTTCAACTTTCTGTTAAGTAGTTAACTTGAGTTTTTCAGCCATTACACACAGAGCTATCTGAGGAGGAGCAACTGATCTGTGATATATAGCAATGAGTAGCTTTTTTTTTGTTTATTTGGAGTAGTTATTGCTTATTCTAGATATTTATAGCAATTTTATTGCATACTTGTACTGTATTTCATAGCTATTGGCTCACTTGTGATAAACATTTCCGTAGTGTTTTCTATTGGCATCTTGTCTTTATACCTACTGGCCTTGCAGTTGCCCGCCCCTACTCTAAACTTGATCTTGGATGCTCCTCCCAGTCTAGTGTCATTAGCTCATTCTACCTAATACAGAGAGAACATCTGAGAAGGCCAACCCTCTTAGTTTCTTTCCTTCTGTTCCTCCTTTCTCCCTTTCTTAAAAAACAAACAAAAAAAATGTCTGAATATCCTTGTGTTCGGACTGTGCTTCCCAAACATTTTGGGAATACAGAGCATATTTTAGTGCATTTATTAAAACTGTATTTGCCTTAATATTGCTACAACTCAAGTGCTCTAGGTTGCACTGCATCTGAATTGTTTTAGTGTGTTTTAGCTGCTTTTCTGTATATACATATATATATATATATTTATATATATGTATATATATATACTTTTTTGTATATGTAGACTAGCTACTTATTCTATTGTATTACTGCCTCTTAAATCGTTTTTCAGTTGTGCACTTGCCTTGCTTCATTTAAAAAGTTTTAAATTGCTAATTTTGTAGAGTTTTAATTGTATTTACTGTTTAGGGCAACACACTCAAGTGTGTTAGCGTTCTCTGTGTTTATTTAGTGTATTATTGCATTGTTTAGTCTGTTTTCACCAAAAATAAAATACTGTCTTGTTTGCTCATTTCCTGCCTTTCCTAGCTAGTATAATCCAGATTCTAGGCTTTGCTGGTTTCAGGACTTTATTTTCTGTGTTCAGAGCTATCCAGACTTTGCTGTGGTAGAGGGAAGTCCTACTGCTTACCAGTGGGAGTGTTAAGCATTGTGCTGCCTGTCTGACACTAGAGGAGTGGTTTCCAGCTCTGAAATTGTAATTGTAGCCATTTTGGGCTGATTTCTATCCCTTTTTACTTTCTGGCGTAAAAACACACGTGTTTGCGCATTTTTCATATCGTGCAGCACTGCGGGGCTACGGTTAAACTATTCCAGGTGCCAGAAAGTCTGCTCTTCAAATATTCCCTTAGAACTAGCTGGTTTCTCAGTAGTAGCACTAAAATCTGAACCCCTGTGACGAGCACTTGCTCTAGAACCTGCTGGAAAGCACTAGGAAGCCTTAAACTGATACAAGCACTCAACTTTCCTTGTTAATAAGGAGAAATTAATCATAGGCACTAAACAGCCTATAATTGCAAAGTACCTTGCAAAGGTAAGGGAAAACATCTCTTGTACTTTACAAAAAAGCACCTAAACAGGCATGTCCAAGGGTCAACTTCTGGTGATTTCTCCTGTCCACCTGGTGAATCTGGGCATACTGGGGCAATGCAGCAACTGCCTCATGTACACAGACAACCCTCTCCTCCTACCACCTAACACTACAACCTGCGAGAGATGCACTTACATAGCCAAACTGGAAGCAAAGCTCTCTCCAGCCAAGATTGTGCTAGACAGTCAAGAGGAGAAGGTTAACACCTGCACTACACCTCAAGCAACACATAGCCCTTCAAAACCCACACCATCAACACCCACCACATAGCAACACTAAACCCACATATACGGAGGCCCTTAACATTTACCTGCCCAAGCAACAAGGACCTCCAAAGCTGAAAAGCAAACACCAGTCACAACCAAAGTGACACATAGCTCACAACACCAGTGTGCCACCCAACAAGGCAAGACAACGTACCCAACACTTTAGTCATAGGTGACTCTAGTCAGGCACACTGATGTCCCACTCACCAGGCTGAACAAGGAGAAAATTACAGTTAGCTGCCTGTTGGGTGCCAAGATCCGCCACATAACGTATGCACTCAAGTCACTCCACAACAAGTACAGCTACGACTCTGTCATTGTCCATGTTGGAGTGAGTGACTTGAGGTGTACCTCCCTGGACTACATGAAAAGAGACATGGAAGAGCTCTTGGATCATGTGACCCAGGCAGGTATGACCCTAGCCCTGAGTAGCATCCTGCCTTTGCCCAGAATGATACTACAGTATAAGGACAAAATGATTGACTTCAACAATTGGCTTAGCTTCTGGTGTCATTCAAAGGGGATCCAGTATCTGTCTGCCTGGGACGACATGATCAACAAACCACGATGCTTTGCCAGAGATGGTCTGCACCTATCACCCCTGGGATTCAGGTTACTGGCTAAAGCACTTGCCACCCCTATAGTGCCTTTTTAGGCAAGGTTCAAAGGACAAAACCACCACTGTAACAGATACAAGCATGCAAAATCTGAAGGTAATGCTACTCAATGCTAGAAGTCTAAACTTCAAAATGCACTCTCTCGAGGCACTCCTAAAAATGGAGAACAATATCTGTGCAGTAACTGAGACCTGGTTCAAGGCTCCAGAGAGCACCCCTGCAATACCAGGCTACAACTCTTACCACAATTCTCGGCCACCAAACCAAGACTGAAACACTAAAGGTGGAAGAGTGTCCATATTCACCAATGATATTCACACCTCCAGGCTAGTTGCCCAACACAATGCATCTGAAATTCTCCAGGTGCAACTAACACTAGGTAAGACTGCAATACAAATTGTAGCTTGCTACAGATCTCCCACCATGCCCCAAGATTCTCACTACACCTTTTTAAACATACTGGAAAATATTAAGATACAACCAAACACCCTAATACTGGGTGATTTCAACTACCCTGCCATTAACTGGGAAAACTACTTGGGTACCAACACATTTTCCCAATGGTTCTTGGAATTCATAAATTCCAACACCCTGGATCAACTAATCCATTGTCCCACCAGGGGCTCCAATATCCTAGATGTGGTCATTACAAACATAGGAGACAGATGCTCCACACCAGTGGTCACCCCCTCATTGCTCAGGTCTGACCATAAGCAAATCACCCTTGACATCCACATCCCACCCCCACCACCAGTAAGGAAACCTCCGTAAAAAACTTCTCCAAAGCCAACTTCATGCTACTCAAGTCAGAAGTGACAAACTTCATGACACCCATGCAGACAGGAGCTGAAAGTTCGACTGCTGAATCCTACACTAAGGCACTGTATGAGCACATACACTCGTGCATGAATCATGCCATCCCAAATAGAACCAAGATGCCCTCCTCCAAAAAAAGGAAGTCAATCTGGTGGTCCCCTGCCATAAACAAACTATACAACAGAAGAAAGAAACTGTTGTAGAAAAGAGGAAAATCCCAGGATGCAAAAAACTCCCTTACCAGCCTCAGTAAGAAGCTGAGATCCTTCATAAAATCCTCCAAAGCTAGTTATGAAAATAAAATTGCCAAAGATTCCAAAGACAACCACAAGGCATTCTATATTTATGTCAGGAATCTAAATGACAATGCTCAGATATGCTCTGAGCTACAACAGAATGGCATTAAATATACTGATCCCAAGGATATTGCCAATATCCTGGCAGATCTATTTAATGCCAACTGCATCCCCCTCTCACCCCCTAAAGGGCCCATCTCAGTACCAAAAGATTGCCAAATTCCGGTAATCACGGCCACACAGGGAGAAACCGCACTCTCCAAAGCTAAGAATACAGCATCCATGAGACCAGATGACATCCTGGGCTGTGTACTACATGAACTACAAATTGAACTGGCACCTCACCTAAGTGTCATGTTTAATCATAGCCTCACCTCAGGCTTTGTGCCCACCGAGTGGTGCACAGCTACAGTTATCCCACTCCAAAAGGGAGGATCCACCTTGAATCCCAGAAACTACTCTCCTATCAGTCTGATGAGCCTGATCTGCTAGGGCATGGAACGCATTGTCATGGAAATTAAAAATAAAAACATTGGCAATCTTCAAACACTGGACCCCACCCAGTTTGGGTTCGTGAAGGGCCGATCTTGTCTCCTGAACCTGATTGACTTCTTTGAATCGGTCTCCAGAGCTGTGGATGAGGGTAAGGCGGTCCACACAGCATATCTGGACCTCGCCAAGGCCTTCGACACCATCCCCCACTCTGGAATCATAGATAAACTTACTAAGCTGGGCATGAATCCCTACATCACTCGATGGGTTGCCAACTGGCTTACTGACAGAACCCAGACTGTAAAAGTAGCTGACTCCAAATCCAGCTCTAAACAAGTGGAGTACCTCAGGGTTCAGTTTTGGGGCCGCTCTTGTTTGGCATCTACTTCTCTGAAGTACAGGCCAACACTAAGGGACTCTGACTAACAAAGTTCGCAGATGACTACAAACTGGGAGCCATTATTGAATCCCCAAATGATGTGGATATTCTACAAAGGGGCCTTACAGAAACAGATGCTTGGTGCCAGAGCCATGGGCTCAAGCTTAATGCCAAGAAATGTATAGTTATCCCTTCTGGGGAAAAAACATGTACCCATGAATTACCACATAGGTGACAGTACACTAAACACCGAAAGTGTGATGAGAGACTTAGGGACACAAGTGGACAGTGGTCTCCCCTTCGATAACCACATCACCACAACAGTCAGGAAATCATTCTATGTGGCACACCTCATCACTAAGGGCGTTTCATCCAGCAAAAAGATGTTCATTGTCCCACTGTACTCATCCCTCATTAGACCCATTATAGAGTACAACACCCCATTTGGTATGTACCTCACAAGACATCTGCAAAAGCTGGAAAGGCAGCAGAAATACCTCACTAAAAGAATCACAGGCCTAAAGCAGATGCCCTATGCTGACTGTCTAAAAAAACTCCAGCTATACTCTGTGGCATATCGTCTACTCAGAGGCGATCTCTGCTTAACATACAAGGCCATGTCAAACCCTGTGCTGTTCGATGTGCTCCATTTAAAGAAATCCCAATCCCTCAGCGTCACACGCCCCAGGGATCTAAACCTTGTCATCACAATGAAAAAAACATGCTGGAAGGATAGGTACCTGACCCAGAGACTCCCCATACCCTGGAATAGACTGCACATGTCAAGCAGAGCGCCTCCTTGGCCCTCTTCAAAAGGAACCTTGACGATTGGATGGTAGATAGGAAATTCACCCCGGGGATCACGTCAGTTGCCCTGCTAGACAGGGGTCCAGAGAAGTAAATATTGTGGGAAGAAATATCCAGGGAATTTTTATGACTAGGCTTGTATAGGCCCTAGGGCCGATAGCCTAGTACCAGCCTATGAAACTATGAAAAAAGAAATGTGGAGAATGTAAGTAGTCCAGGATGGAGTGGGGCACCATGGATTCTTTTTGACCTAGGGTGCCAGTTTATCTAAGGCCGGCCCTTCTTTTACTGAAAGCTGATCAGATCCCAAAAGCATAAGTAATCAAATAAGAACACATGCAATGGCATAACTATATTTTAACCTTTGTTTTTTTACAGTTTTTCACACTGACCAAAATGTACTTAATTTCATAATGTTCTTAATCCCAGGATCATAGAAACCACAAGGAATGAGTCATAAAGTAAAAACCGCCAGGTACCCCAGTTTTTTACTGGACTAAGGGACCATCAGGCAATGAGGCTGCTTAAAAATGTAGAGCTGTGAGAATTTCAGACCTGAGTGCAGAGTCATTTGAAAAGCAGTAGTACTAAAAGAGGAGTTTGTATACTAGATATCCCCAGGACAAGATCGGCAAATGCAAATCTTCACTAACAAATAAAACATGGTGGAGGGATAGGTTTATAACGCAGCTCCTCCAAAACATCTGGGATAACTTTCCCTGCATGTTAAGCAGGTGACTCATTATCTTCCTTTAAAGATAAACTAGATTACTGAATGGGTATCCCCAAATTTACTCCAGGATAATCGGTATGGCCATCCTGGAGAAAGGAGTTGTGACCTGAAGGGAGGGTACTGGCAAGGCCAGAATAATCATAAAGTCCAATGGCCTTGAAATATTTATGAATGAATCTGTGTGTATTTGTTTGCTTTGTAAAATATCTGCTCTTCATGTTTATGTAATTTTTTCATTTGTATTATCTGTACACACCCGGACTGAGATAGAAAATGATCAATGAGAATTAGTGTTCTACCCCACTTAACAAATAAATATGTAAATAAATAAATAAGCACCCAAGCAACCAAACAAAGAAGTCAAAGATTGTTGTACTGTCCTCACCTCCCCTTTTACCCTTTCCTGTCTAATTTTATTGCAAATTCAGAACTGTTTTTGTAAAGTTTAACATGAGAAATAAATGTTGTATTTCAGCTGTATATCCACCAGGTCATGTGGCATCTTTGATAATGCATGGAATATAGATGTAGGATGGCATTTGTCTAGGAAAGAACAGCCCTGCCTTTCAGTAATGGTCATGAGAGAGGCTGCTGTCCTGGTATCATGGACAACAGTTTTAAAGATGGCCAGATTAAAATTGATGTTCTCTGGCTTGGTGAGCCTTTCTTAGTAAAGTCTAAAGACGGAACTGAAGGTTGCAACATCAAGAACTCCAAAACTCACTTAAGACCAATTGCATAAATGTCTACATATCTATTAGAAATGGAATGATGGACAGTCATTGCCATGGGAGTCGATACTGGAAGAGTCATTGTTTTCATCTACTAGACTAAGATTCTGTGTCATTCTTTTTTAAGAATAAGTTGGGCATCGCAGGGGAAGAAGATTAAGGTCAAGAGGACATTAAGATGATTATGACTATGGATTTCTAGTTTTTACCAATTGGGCATTCTGAGTATCCTAAGTGCTTGACGTATCAGCTGGTGACAGATAAGACGTTGAACTAGCCAAGCCCAATTATTTACTCACTCCTAAGCTAAATAGCTAGATTTACTTCACAGATAGCTAATATTTTAGTTGTGCACCTTAAGATAGTCACCAGTCCAAGCTGTCCGTGTTTAAGAATGAACCAAGCCATTTAAGGCAGTCTCTTCTGACTGGCATCTATTTAAGACTGAAATACTTGACCTGAGTTAAACAGCATAAGAAAAAAGTGGCAGATGTTTTGAGGAATGTGGCCAGTAACCAGAGAGAAAAAGAGTATTCATGGCTTAAAGCAGTTTACTCAGCAGTTTGTTTCAAGTACTGCTGTGATTTAAAAGTGAGCTTTTAAGCTAAAATATGAAAAAAAATGAGAATACATGAGGTAAGAAAAAAAGACGTTTTGTACAGTAAACTAAGTAAAATATTGATTAGAGTAAAGGGTGTGCAGAAGATAGTAAGACACATTAAGGCATAAAACCTAGTTGTAGAGTGGTAGGAAGAAATAAAGTCAGTCATTATAAACTGTTTCTGAAAACAGCAGTCAAATGTGGAGTTTGGTAAATGGTCTTTTATTGATATAAACTACAGATGCACAACAGACATTTATATTTAGCCAAACAGATGAGCACTGTTGGACACCTCAGGTAATTCGTGCTATACTCTTAAATCCTCTGCTAAGGCTTTCTTTTATTTTGTTAAAAGTATCTGTTTCTGGTGAGCAATAAAGTGTCACTGCTGTAGTGTATGTGACTAATTTGTCTCTGTGGCACTCATATGCATACAGCAGTTTGTCTGGGCAAATGATGGAGCAATTTAAAAGTTAAGATAACCCTCTCTTGATGTTTTCATTATATTATAATGATGGTGATGGTAATGCTAAAATGCTGCTTTTCAGCTGTGAGTAATAACAATAATCACTGCTGAACCTGTAGATTATGTTTTTTTTATCTATAACTGGTATTCCTTACCCTCTCAAGCTTTGCCTAAATAAGTAAAAGGGCATAACCTACGGGGCCACTGGTACTTATGACTGTAGTAAACATAATAAAGTAATTCTGATAGAAAGAGAAGAACAAAGAGCACAAGTGATGTGGAAAGTAGTGTTAAATAATCTGAATAAAGGGTGAGAGAAAAATTACACATTGTAGAAAAAATGTAAGAAGAACCACTCTGAGATTGGTTGGAGTGACAGAAAGTATAGCTGAGGTGATTCTAAAGTGCCACGTGCAGAGCTATAGGTAAAAAAATATCTTTATGGATCAAGAAGACATCGACAAGAAGCCTGATTGAGTACAAGGATGAATAGAAGGAATGGGAAGGCAGACCAGGTATATCATGTCAAATGCAAGTTCTATTTTGGTAGCTCTGAGGAGTGGATTCTAGAAAATACAAGAAGGGGAAAGATATGTGAATATTCCAAGTGTACTTGTTTGAATGATACAGGATTATGTCCTTCTAGTCTCATGTTGTAGTATTCTGTACTCTTGGGTTTCCTCCTCTTGCTACCTGAACATCTGGCCAGTCTTCAAAGGTTTGCAGTCACTGCAAGGTACGTGAGAACGTCCGACGTGGCTACAGGAACATGGGCCATAAAAGTGTGGTTTGCACACACCATCCCTCAAAACTTCTCTGACACCAGTTGAACGTCAGCTGTTCCTGCTGTCCCAGCCATTGGATCTATGATCTTAAGGTAAGTACCCTGTTGGGGAACCTTTATTTGTGTCATTGCTTGCTAATGCTTGTCCATGTCATCCAGAAAGGGTAAGTGCAAGTGCAACCGTCAGATTCCCCACAAGGATGGTCACAAGCTCTGTCTCTTCTGCTTAGGGTCATCGCATGACCATAAGGCCTGCACCATTTGCCAGGCATTCATCCCGAAAACTTTGCATAGCAGACTCCACGCTTAGAATATATATCTCAAGAATCAGTGCCTCAAACGGCTAGCGTTAGGCATGGAGGGGACATCCAATCTGCCCACTGAGTCACCCAAAAATCAGGCCAAGACCTTAAGACCTGACGTTCATCCTGTGGCTGATGTCGGCTTGGAGGAGTGATCGGTTGCCACTCTTACGGGGGTACAGCAGGTACCAATGTGGAAGCCACAGAACCTTGTGCAGAAGACATGTCCTTGGAGGCTCTGCAGATGTCAGTCTCCAGCACTGAGAGGGGGAAACCAGGCTTGTATCAACCAACCAGGTGGACCCTTTCAGTTCTTCAATGCTGTCAGACCATAGGCCTAATGCTGCACAGATGCCTGCTAGGCCTTCCCTCAAGAGGAAAGAAAAGAGAAAACATACCTCTTTCTGTAGAAAGCCAACCTGGTTGGCAGGCTTTCACACAGAGTCTCCTGAATACATTTATGGCCTTAAGACCTGCTTATAAAATATTTATTTATTTTATTTATTTACATTTGTTGACCGGGAGCATCCGACTGGACGTAGGTCCATTTTCAGCAGAGGCCCAGGGAGAAAAGCTCCACAGTTAAAATAAACAGACAGTAGTTACATTGGATTACATAGCAATTAACAATTTAACATAACAATTACTTACAACATATTTACAGATGAAGAACATAGTACATCAGCAGACAACTAGAAATCTTTATCTGTGAAGTACATAACAGATATTAACAAATGTTACAATAATAAGTACTAGGCTTATGAGCTTGCTATAATCAAGGTAGTTAGTGGAGTGGAAAGAAAGGTAGTGGTTGGATGGGGTTGGTGATATTAGAGTGGGAGTTGCAAGGGCATAGCCAGCATGGTTTAGGTGCGCTTTTAGTAAAGTTTTGAAGTGGGTGCATGATGGTATGGAGGTAATTGTGGGTGGGAGGGAGTTCCATAATTTGGCTATGGTGCAAGAGAATAGTGCTTCACCAGCAGAGTTATTGGCTTTAGTGATCTGCAAGTGATTTTTGTTGCTGGATCTTAGTGGTCTGGTGGTGCGATAGGATTGGAGTAGATTCTGGAGGGATAGAACATTTAGTGGATGGTTTATTAGTTTGTGGGCGAGTGAGAGTTGATACCATTGAAGGAGGTGAGGGAGTTCAAGCCAGCCCAGTTCAGCAAGTGAGAGACAGTGATGACTATGGTAGGATGCCCCTGTGGCGAATTTGGCGATTTTGTTGTAGCAGGTCTCTAGCTTGTTTAGATCGCATTGCCTTAGGTTGGTATATATTGGAGAGGCATAAAGTAGGGTGTAGATAAGGTGGGAATTTGCTATTGAAATCTTTGCTGCTTTGGTGAGAAGTTGCTTATTTCTGTATAACGCTCCTAGTTTTTTGTGGACTTTTTTTATGGTCATGGATATGTGAATGTCAAATTTTAGTTTATTGTCTATTTCCACTCCTAGCAATTTGGTGTATTCAGTTGGGTATATAGTGGTGTTGTCTTTTGCTGTGATGTTAAAGTGAGAGTTGATGTTCTTCGTGTGCGCCAGGGGTATAAAAGATGCAGCCGACGCCATTTTCTTCAGTCTTTCTTGCTGCGCGGTGCCCGAAGCAAAAGCAGTTCGCAAGTGCCAGTCGGCCAACTCCTGAGTTTTTCAAATTCGAAATTCAGATCCGAAGTCTTCATTAAAGCTAAGTACCCCGTTGGAGAAACTTTTTTCTTGCTCCAGACCAATGTCAGAAAAAGTTAACAGTTGTATTTCTTGTGGGAAGCAAATACCTCATAAGGATTTTCATTCTTACTGTATTCCTTGCCTAGGCCCTGACCATAACGTTGCTAGTTGTCAGTTTTGTGCTAGATTTAACCAACGCACTATTAAACGTCGGTACAATTTTGCATTCCATTACTTTGGCAGAAGATTTAATTACATAATGCCGTCGGAACAACCGACAACTGGAGTTTATAAAAAGCGCAAGGAAAAAGAAAAGGACAGGCATCCGAGATCCAAAACCGACGATGAGGCTTCTGCTAGGCCTGTCGCCGGTTTGCCGGTTCTCAGAGAGGCGCTACCTCGGAGCCACAGGCCTCTTCCAACTCCCACTACCACTTACCACTCTACTCTAAATCCAGGGCAGGCTTTGCCCCTGCAGTTCTGCAGGGCCTAATAGCCGCTCCAAATGCTATTTAGCTCTAGCCTCCCAACCTTAGCTTTGGGATTCAACCCAATTGTACTGACTGCAACAGTGAAACACGAAGAACATAGTACAGTTGTGTACACTTACCATAAATGTAGATGTTCAAGTGTATTCACTGTTGCAGTCCAGGTTACCCACCCGCCATCCCCCATTTCTTTGCTGGAACTTATCTGTACTTCTCTATTCTATACAACCTATGTAGTGTATTTGCTTGTAGATGAAGGCAAAATATATACTTTGGTGCATGTATGTTTTATTGACATATTTTTAGCCAACCCTATTGGAGGCACCTGACATCTGGGGCAAGAAAAACTGAAGAAAATGGCGTCGGCTGCATCTTTTATACCCTGGCGACTGACGCCAGGAAGGAGGTGACAGCAACCGACTGACCTAGACTTTGGAATTCAGGCCGACTGCGGGTAGCCTGCCAGCAGGATAACCCAATTGTAATGACTGCAACAGTGAATACACTCAACATCTACATTTATGGTAAGTGTACACAACTGTACTTTTTGAGTATGTTTGGTAGGTTGGAAGATGAGTAGTTTAGTTTTGTTTGGGTTGAGTATTAATTGGGCATCGGATAACCAAGTTTCAACAGAGGAAAAGGCTTCCTGTGTGACTTTTGCAGTTTGGGTAGACTGGGCTGAGCAGATGATGGTTGAGTCATCTGCGTATTGTATGAGTGTGCCATGTTTGGTGGCAGAGGCTCGATTATTGGTGAAAACAGAGAAGAGTAGGGGTCCAAGAATGGATCCTTGGGGAACCCCTATGGAGACAGGTAGTTGGGGAGATATGTAATTCTGCCATACAACGGATTGTTGGTGGTCAGACAGGTAACTCTGAAACCAGTTGGTGACTGATTGAGAGAAGGATAGGTTATTGAGGACAGAGATAAGTCGTTTGTGTGGGACCATGTCAAATGCTTTAGATAAGTCTAGGAAAGTAGCAGAGGAGAGATAGCCATTGTTTTTATGCTGAAGGATAGTGTTAGTAAAGGAGAGTAAGGCAGTGGTGGTGCTATGGTTTGGTCGGAAACCATGCTGAGTATTGGAAAGGAGGTTGTTAGTAAGGAGGTAGTCTGAGACCTGAAAGTGTATGCATCTCTAGTATTTTGGAGAGTGGAGAGAGAATAGCTATGAGGCGGTAATTGGTTAGTTCTGTGGAGGGTCCGCCTTTGTGGAGGGGAATTATATGTGATACTTTCCACAGTGTGGGAATGTAACTTTCTGACCGAGATCGGTTAATCAAGATGGATACTGGGTAGGCCAGAGCATCAGCTGTGATATTTGTAGGTATTCACTTGGGAGGTTGTTTGCTGCTAATTTGGTGGGCTTAAGTTTAGTTAAGAGTTTTTTATGTTGGAGGTAGGTACAGGAGAAAAAGAGAAGGCAGTGGGGAGATTACTAGTTGAAGGTGTGGGTTGGAGGGGGGGGGGTTGTGTTGTTTAGCTAGTGATAGCTAGTGATAGTATGGTTTGTGTGAAGTGTGTGTTGAATGCGGTAGCAATATTTTCTGAGAAGTGAGGGATGTTAGGAGGAGGGGTACTGACTTTACCTGGGTGGAGGATGGAGTTTATGGAGGACCAAAATTGTTTGGGGCTGTGCTGTGAGGAGTCTAGGGCAGACTGGTAGTATTGGAATTTGTCCTGTTTTATTAGCTTTTTGACTCTATTGCGTAGTTTTAGGAATTTCTGTCTAGTTGAGGGGGTTTTGGTTTTGCGCCAGTGCTCCCAGGCTTTATCCTTGTTTTTCATTTCTGACTTAGTGGTTTTCTGTAGCCATGGGGAGGGTTGTGCTTTGGTTCTGGAAAGTCTTATGTGGGCATGGTAATTAAGGATGCTCAGGTAGGTAGTATTAAAATATTGGCCTCACCCATACCTCCACCTCTGTTGAGCCCTAGGCCCCAAGCCTTAGACCCCTCCCAGGTGGAAGGGGAGGAATTTTCTGAGTCTTCCTCAGAAGATTTACTCTCTTATGCTTTACAACTCCCCTCTCCTCTTGACTATGCTTCCCTTGAGGAAGAATCAGCTGAAGCAGACTCTCCAGCAGAAGATTTCACCTTTGGGGAGACCATTGCTAAGATGAGGGACCACTTTAAATGGGATTCATCTAAGATGACAGAGGTACAGAAAAGGTACTATGATCTTCCCCAGATGGATTCCCATGCCTCCTTAGCTATCCTCCAGTACTGCCAGCATTCCTTGATGCTTTCAGTGCAGCTTCCCTGCATCCTGATTGTCAGCCGCCTGCTCCATGCAGACTTGATAGATTTTACAAAGTCCTTGAGACAGCTACATTTCTTGTGAAATGCCCTGCAGATGATCCAGGCACTATCTCTATCTCCATCTCCACTGTTAAGGTTCCAATCTTTTCTTCTTCTTCTTCCCTCATGCTTACAGATAAAGACAGCAAGGCTATGGAACGTTTGAGTAAAAAGGTCTACAAATCTTCTGCTCTGACATTCAGGCTATCACTTATCAGAACCATATGTCCAACTCTTTTAGAAAAAGTCTCCAAACAGCTGTCTGACATTCCTGATTTTTCAGCCAAAGCTCAACTGTCTAGTCTTATTTCTTTGACCTCCCAAGTCAGTAGACACTCCATAAGGTGCAGCTATGATGCTGCTGAGGCCTCAGCTAGATCTATTTTAATCACAAGGCTACAGGTTCCACTTTTACACCCTACCGAGGCCAAACGGTATGCCAGACCTGCCACGCAATCAATGGGCAGAGGCACAAAAACAAGTTGTATCCCTCATGGACAAGAGGGCCATTCAACAAGTATCAGAGCAAGAGCAGGGACAAGGATTCTGTTCAAGACTATTCTTGGTACCCAGAAAGGACAAAGCCTGGAGACCAATACTGGACCTATCTGTTCTAAACACATATCTGGATATTCCAAAATTCAAAATGTTGACTCTACAGCAGCTTCTGCCCATGTTGGGCAAGAAGGCTTGGCTTGTGACTTTAGATCTAAAAGAGGCATACCTGCATGTCCCAATCAGACAAGCATGCAGAAGATACCTCAGATTCAAAGCTGGCTCAGTGCACTACCAATTCTCTGCACTGCCCTTTGGCTTATCTACTGTGCCCAGGGTCTTCACAAAGTGCCTGGCACCAGTAATTGCATACTGCAGACAAAGAGGAATACAAATATATCCTTACTTGGACGACTGCCTCATTCAAGCATAGAACAAGGACATTCTACTACAGCATCTGGCGTTTGTAAAGAGATTACTATCATGCCTAGGGTACACAGTCAATGAACAGAAATCAAAACTAGTACCCTCTCAAGAGATAATATTCCTGGGTGCAAGCTTAAATACAACTGGCAGATGGCTTATCTCACGCCAGACAAGCGAAGACAACTGACTACCTGTTTCAAACTGTTGGCAACAAAGGCCCAGTTATCTGCAAGAAAAATTCTGCAGGCTTTGGGCTTCATGGCATCCTGCATTCTACTAATTCCATATGCAAGACTGCATATAAAGAAACTTCAATGGTACCTAAAAAGTGTTTGGACTCAACATTGCCACAGCCTGGAAACAATAGTTACTCTCATTCCCTGCCTGCAACAGGAGTTTCGATGGTGGGTGAAGACCTGTCACCAGAACAAGGGACAGCCATTCACTCTACCCCCAGCCACACAGACATTAACAATGGATGCATCGGATTATGCCTGGGGAGCCCACATGGCAGGAAGATATATTCAAGGCACATGGTCCACAAACCAAATGCATCTACATATCAATCAAAAAGAGATGATAGCTGTTCAAAGTGCCCTGACAGCCTTCAAGGACCTACTTCATCCGGGACAACTACTGATAAGGACAGACGATACCACGGTCATGTGGTACATAAACAAGCAGGGAGGCACTCATTTTTACCCCCTTTGCAGACTAGCCATGACTTTGTGGGACACAGCATTGACTTACCAAGTACATCTGCAAGCACAATTCCTGCCAGGAAAGATAAATACTCTGCCAGACGAACTAAGCAGAAACCTCATGGATCCCCACAAATGGAAATTGGATCCACAAGTCTTTAGCATGGTAACAAGGAAATGGGGATGCCCGGACATAGATCTATTTCCCTCACCTCACAACTGCCAACTAAAGAGATTCTGCACAAGGACTTATCACAGCCAAGCATGGAAAGTGGATGCCCTATCTTTCAGCTGGAAAACTTAACAGTATATGCCTTTCCTCCTCTGCCTCTCCTCCCCAAGGTACTCCTAAAGGTCAGGCAGGAGAAGCCAAAACTTATACTGATTGTCCCAGACTGACCACACCAGTACTGGTATCCAATCCTAAGGAACTTGTCTCAAGGCCCAGCCTGGACCTTACCTCAAGTGCCTCATCTACTGTCCCAGCAGAACAATCAGATCCTGCACAGCCAACTCAAGACCTTAAATCTGACAGCATGGCGGATAATGTAGTCTTACAAAACACACCTCTCACTAAAGCGGTGATGGATGTCATTTTGGAGGCCAGGAGGCCTAGTACTAGAAAATCCTATGCTGGAAAATGGAAGAGATTCTGTGCTTGGAACCAGGCACATGGGAATGACACAGCTGTACCAAACATTCCTCAGATTTTGCAATACTTGACTGAGATGCTGGACAAAGGCCTATCCTTTTCATCTATAAAAATTCATGCCTCTGCCATTTCGGCTCATTACAATACAGAGCCACCAATCTTTTCTCATCCTTTATTAAGGCAGTACCTCAAAGGGGCCAAAAATTTAAGGCCTCCAAGGAGATCACCAATACCTGCATGGGACCTCAGTTATGTTTTGGAAAAACTCACCCTGCCTCCTTTTGAGCCAGCCGCTACAGCTGATATAACGTTTTTATCTTGGAAAACACTCTGCTCCTAGCAATAACTTCTGCAAGACAAGTCTCAGAGCTACAGGTACTCATGGCTGTGGAACCTTTTATCATTTTTTATCCAGACAGGGTTTCTCTGAGGACAAACCCGACATTTATGCCTAAGGTAGTGTCCAGTGTGGCCCTTAACCAAACTATTCATCTGCCTACCTTTTATCCAAACCCACAGAATAAGGGGGAGAGAATTCTGCATTCTTTGGACATACACAGACAGCTACGCTTCTATTTGAACAGAGCCAAAGCTTTCAGAAAGACAGAGCAATTACTAGTGGCATTTGCTGTAGGATCACAAGGAAAGGCTATCTCAAAGCAGACTATTTCAAAGTGGATAGGCCACTGCATTCGTTTCTGCTATTCACAACATGGCAAGCCAGTACCCAAGGGCATTAGGCCACATTCAACCAGAGCAGCAGCCACTTCAGCAGCCTTCCTCAGGGGAGTACCAACTAAAGACATTTTAGAGGCTGCTACTTGGAGTTCAGTGCACACCTTCACAAAGCACTACCACTTACCACTCTACTCTAAATCCAGGGCAGGCTTTGCCCCTGCAGTTCTGCAGGGCCTAATAGCCGCTCCTAATGCTATTTAGCTCCATCCTCCTAACCTTAGCTTTGGGATTCAACCCAATTGTAATGACTGCAACAGTGAAACACGAAGAACATAGTACAGTTGTGTACACTTACCATAAATGTAGATGTTCAAGTGTATTCACTGTTGCAGTCCAGGTTACCCACCCGCCATCCCCCATTTCTTTGCTGGAACTTATCTGTACTTCTCTATTCTATACAACCTATGTAGTGTATTTGCTTGTAGATGAAGGCAAAATATATACTTTGGTGCATGTATGTTTTATTGACATATTTTTAGCCAACCCTATTGGAGGCACCTGACATCTGGGGCAAGAAAAACTGAAGAAAATGGCGTCGGCTGCATCTTTTATACCCCTGGCGCACTGACGTCAGGAAGGAGGTGACAGCAACCGACGCCTGACCTAGACTTTGGAATTCAGGCCGACTGAGGGTAGCCTGCCAGCAGGATAACCCAATTGTAATGACTGCAACAGTGAATACACTCGAACATCTACATTTATGGTAAGTGTACACAACTGTACTTTTTGAGTATGTTTGGTGGGTTGGAAGATGAGTAGTTTAGTTTTGTTTGGGTTGAGTATTAATTGGGCATCGGATAACCAAGTTTCAACAGAGGAAAAGGCTTCCTGTGTGACTTTTTGCAGTTTGGGTAGGGACTGGGCTGAGCAGATGATGGTTGAGTCATCTGCGTATTGTATGAGTGTGCCATGTTTGGTGGCAGAGGCTCGATTATTGGTGAAAACAGAGAAGAGTAGGGGTCCAAGGATGGATCCTTGGGGAACCCCTATGGAGACAGGTAGTTGGGGAGATATGTAATTCTGCCATACAACGGATTGTTGGTGGTCAGACAGGTAACTCTGAAACCAGTTGGTGACTGATTGAGAGAAGGATAGGTTATTGAGGACAGAGATAAGTCGTTTGTGTGGGACTATGTCAAATGCTTTAGATAAGTCTAGGAAAGTAGCAGAGGAGAGATAGCCATTGTTTTTATGCTGAAGGATAGTGTTAGTAAAGAAGAGTAAGGCAGTGGTGGTGCTATGGTTTGGTCGGAAACCATGCTGAGTATTGGAAAGGAGGTTGTTAGTAAGGAGGTAGTCTGAGACCTGAAAGTGTATGCATCTCTCTAGTATTTTGGAGAGTGGAGAGAGAATAGCTATGAGGCGGTAATTGGTTAGTTCTGTGGAGGGTCCGCCTTTGTGGAGGGGAATTATATGTGATACTTTCCACAGTGTGGGAATGTAACTTTCTGACAGAGATCGGTTAATCAAGATGGATACTGGGTAGGCCAGAGCATCAGCTGTGATTTGTAGGTATTCACTTGGGAGGTTGTTTGCTGCTAATTTGGTGGGCTTAAGTTTAGTTAAGAGTTTTTTATGTTGGAGGTAGGTACAGGAGAAAAAGAGAAGGCAGTGGGGAGATTACTAGTTGAAAGTGTGGGTTGGAGGGGAGGGGGGTTGTGTTGTTTAGCTAGTGATAGCTAGTGATAGTATGGTTTGTGTGAAGTGTGTGTTGAATGCGGTAGCAATATTTTCTGAGGAGTGAGGGATGTTAGGAGGAGGGGTACTGACTTTACCTGGGTGGAGGATGGAGTTTATGGAGGACCAGAATTGTTTGGGGCTGTGCTGTGAGGAGTCTAGGGCAGACTGGTAGTATTGGAATTTGTCCTGTTTTATTAGCTTTTTGACTCTATTGCGTAGTTCTAGGAATTTCTGTCTTCTTTTTCATTTCTGACTTAGTGGTTTTCTGTAGCCATGGGGAGGGTTGTGCTTTGGTTCTGGAAAGTCTTATGTGGGCATGGTAATTAAGGGTGCTCAGGTAGGTAGTATTAAAAAATTGGCCTCACCCGTACCTCCACCTCTGTTGAGCCCTAGGCCCCAAGCCTTAGACCCCTCCCAGGTGGAAGGGGAGGAATTTTCTGAGTCTTCCTCAGAAGATTTACTCTCTTATGCTTTACAACTCCCCTCTCCTTTTGACTATGCTTCCCTTGAGGAAGAATCAGCTGAAGCAGACTCTCCAGCAGAAGATTTCACCTTTGGGGAGACCATTGCTAAGATGAAGGACCACTTTAAATGGGATTCATCTAAGATGACAGAGGTACAGAAAAGGTACTATGATCTTCTCCAGATGGATTCCCCTGCCTCCTTAGCTATCCTCCAGTACTGCCAGCATTCCTTGATGCTTTCAGTGCAGCTTCCCTGCATCCTGATTGTCAGCCGCCTGCTCCATGCAGACCTGATAGATTTTACAAAGTCCTTGAGACAGCTACATTTCTCGTGAAATGCCCTGCAGATGATCCAGGCACTATCTCTATCTCCATCTCCACTGTTAAGGTTCCAATCGTTTCTTCTTCTTCTTCCCTCATGCTTACAGATAAAGACAGCAAGGCTATGGAACGTTTGGGTGAAAAGGTCTACAAATCTTCTGCTCTGACATTCAGGGCTATCACTTATCAGAACCATATGTCCAACTCTTTTAGAAAAAGTCTCCAAACAGCTGTCTGACATTCCTGATTTTTCAGCCAAAGCTCAACTGTCTAGTCTTATTTCTTTGACCTCCCAAGTCAGTAGATACTCCATAAGGTGCAGCTATGATGCTGCTGAGGCCTCAGCTAGATCTGCTGCATCAGTATCTGCTCTTAGAAGATATTTGTGGCTATGACTGCAGCTGCTACCAGATGATTTAAGGGCAAAATTACGTGATGCACCTTTAGACAATTCAGCTCTTTTTGGCTCCAAGGTTACTAATCTTTTTAAGACTCTGCAACAAAAGGAGAAGATGCTACAGGACTTGAAACATTTGTTTGTATCTTCTATCCCCAAGTTTCAAAGGAATTATCCCTCAAAACCCAATTTATTAGGAAGTGTTCAGTACCTACTCCTTCTTCAAGTCCCAGAAAGGTTGCCAGGAAACAATCCACTCCTGCCAGACCTTCACAATCACCAGCACAAAAGCCTCAGTTTCAAGACAGGGCAGGTAGGCTGTGACTAGCCACTCTTGAACCCCCCCCATCCCTATGTCCCTCATTCACTAAGGCTCTCTTACTGTCTTCAAGTGTGGAGACTCATCACTACAGATAAGAGGGTCCTCTCCATAATAGAAATATGGTACTTCATGACTTGAGTTGGAAGGGGTATCCCTCAGCCTCCCAAAGATCAGCTCCCTCTCCTTCAAGCTGTTTTGGGTGATCTCTTGGCCCAGGGCACCATTCAGCATGTCCCACAGATAACGTGGGGAAAAAAATTCTATTCAAGCCTCTTTCTAATACCAAAAAAAGAGGGTCCCTGGAGACCAATTCTGGATCTCTCCTATCTAAAACCTTTCCTGAAAGTGCCTACCTTCCCACTGCTCATATTGCAAACACTTTTTCCCTGCTGATCTTGCATCAGGGGTTCATGGCCACCTTGGATATCAAGGATGCCTACCTCCACATACCCACAAGGCCCAATTTCAGAAGATACCTTCATTTGTCTGTGGCCTCTTCTCACTATAAATTCTCGGCTTTGCCCTTCAGACTCTCTACAGTTCCAAGGGTTTTCACCAAGTGCCTGGCTCCAGTGATAGCCTACTGCAGGACTCAGAGAATTCAGATTTTCCCTTACCTAGATGACCAGCTAATTCAGGCAGATTGCATAGAATCTCTCCTGCTCCATTTGCAGGAAACCCTCTCCCTACTGCAGGCTCTGGTGTTCCAGATAAATTATCCCAAGTCCTCCCTGACCTCTGCCCAGGATCTTGTCTTACATGGGTGCAGGATTCAGTAGACATCAAGAAGGCCTTCTTACCATCCCAAAAGGTGAAAACTTAACACAGTACCTGCCTTTGGTACTGCAGATCAAATAAATATCTGCCAGGCAGTATCTCAGGCTCATGGCTTCAACCATTCCCATGTTGCCATTGGCAGGGCTCCACATGTGGAAATTTCAATGGTACCTAAGATCCATTTAGACTCAACACTCTCATCCTCTGAATTACAAAATTCTCATACTACCCTGCCTCAAAGAAGAGATTCAGTGGTGGTTGACTCAGGTGAACCACAACCCGGGTCTGCCTTTGCAACCCTCCCTGCCAGTGTAGGAAATAGGTTCATAGGTAGGTACTAGGCTGTTGGCCCTAGGGCCTATACAAGCCCAGCCAAAAAGGTACCCTGGCTTATGCCACCCAAGAAAATTATTTTCCTGTGCCACTGTCGAGCAGAGCCACAGATGTGATCCCCGGGGTGAATGTCCTATTTCCCATCCAATCATCAAGATTTTTCTTGAAGAAGTGCCAATGAGGAGCTTTGTTTGATATAGATAGGTAGTTTATTCCAGAGTATGGGAAGTCTCTGGGACAGGAACTTATCCCTCCAGCATGTTTTGTTTATTGTGGTGACAAGGTTTAGGTCCCGAGAGCATGTTGCTTGGAAGGATTGGGATTTCTTTAAGTGGAGCATGTGCAACAGCTCTGGGTTTGACATAGCTTTGTATGTTAGGCAGAGATCACCTTTGAGTAGGCGATATGCGACGGAGTAAAGCTGGAGTTTTTTGAGACGGTCTGCGTAGGGCATCTGGTTGAGGCCAGTAATCCTCTTTGTGAGGTATTTCTGCGGCCTTTCCAGTTGTTGTAGATGTCTTGTGAGGTACATACCAAAAGGGGCATTGTACTCTATAATGGGTCTAATGAGTGATGAGTAGAGGGGAACAATGACCTCTTTTTTTCTGGATGAGAAACCTTTTGTGATGAGGTGTGCCACGTAGAAGGATTTCCTGACTACTGTGGCGATGTTCACAGGTGCCTCAGACCACGGTTGGGGAGCAACGTTGGGATGCCTAAAAGTCCAGGGCATTTGGCCAGAATCTCACAAACAGGAGCACATCAATGTGAAAGAGATGAGAGCAGTTCTCCTAGCATTGACAGCTTTTCTACCCAAACTGATACAGGGCCCACTAAAACTATACACAGACAATACCACAGTTCTGTGGTATGTCAACAAACAGGGGGAAACAAAATCTTACTTAATTTGCAGACTAGCTCTTCTTGTGTGGGAGTTGGCCATGCGAAAGGGAGTAACACCGCAGGCAGTTTACATCCCTACCAAACAGAACACTCAGGTAGACACCTTAAGGAGGTCCATGTCACTTTTCCATGAATGGATGGTCCACAGGGATTTTTTCTGGATCTAGTCCACAGATGGGGTGCACCTCAAATAGATTTGTTTGCCTCCCTCATGAACAGACAACTTCCCTCTTTCTGTGCCATGCTCCCCAATCCTCAAGTGTAGGCAACAGATACTTTTTCAATTTCTTGGAAGGGGATGTTTCTTTCTGCATCCCCCTTCCCTCTTATTCAGAAAGTCCTGCTGAAGATTCAGCAGTACAGGCCAAAAATCTTGCTGGTGACACGCTTTTGGCCAAGATAGCACTGGTTCCCCCCTTCTTCTGCATTTAGCCAAGGGCAATCACCTGAAGTTATCCTGTAGAGTGGACCTCCTCACACAGGACAAGGGATCTCTCATCCATCCACAATGGCAGTCTTCTATCACCCCTTGTGGGTGATAGAATTCTGATCCCTTACTGACACCTGTACAATGAGGATGTGCTTACAGTCCTGCAGGAGGCCAGGAAACATAATACAAGGAGATCTAATCTATCCAAGTGGAAATAAATCTCCATATGGTGTCTCCAGAAACAGTTGGACCCATTCCAAAGCGAGGTCCCATTAGTATTGTCCTACCTGTGTGAACTCCTACAGACAGGATTAGCATACTCCTCCATTAAGGCTCACTTGTCTGCCTTTTCAGCTTGTCTGCCTCTGGAACTACCTTTGGCTTCCAGATTGCCTGCAGAGTTGTTCTTAAAGGGAATATTACATCTCAGGCCTCCCAGGAAAGCCATTCCTCATCTTTGGGACCTGAATTATGTTTTGAAGAAGCTGATGGTAGCTCCCTTTGAACCATCAGTTAAGGCTTCCCTCAAATTCTGTATAATGGAAAACAATACTCCTGGTGGCCCTAACTTCGGCTAGGAGAGTGTCTGAGTTACAAGCCCTCATGTCCGTCCCCCCTTCCTCATCTTCCACAAGGACAGGGTAACTCTTAGAACCAACCCTTCCTTCATGCCCGAAGTTGTCAGTGAGCTCTCCTTGAACCAAGCCATCCACCCTCCCACCTTCTTTGCCCACCCCATAGTGGACGTGAGAGAGTCTTACAATCACTTGATGTGCACAGACAACTTAGATTCTACCTGCACAAAATTAAGTCCATCAGGAAGTCTGACTAGTTGTTTGTCTCCTTACACCCCAGGGCTCTGGGAAAGGCAGTAACAAAACAAATTATCTTGGCTTGGATATCCAGGGCTATCACTTTCTGCTTTGCACCCATGGAAAATCATTAGGGGGCAAGGTTGAAGCACATTCCAATACAGCAATGGCTTCTTCAGGAGCCCTCTTCAAAGGCCTGGACACCTCCTCTGTCCTAGAGGCAGCTACTTGGACATCTATCCACACATTCACTAAACATTACAAGTTAGACCAGATCCTTAGGTCCAGGCTAGATTCACCAGGGCTGTCCTCCATGGATTCATAGAGAATTGTTCAAGGCCAGCACCTTCTTCCTCACAGTGAGCTTTGGGTCACCCAAGAGTACAGAATACTGCAACATGAGAATAGAAGGACATAGAATAGTTGTGTAAAATCTTGACCATAACCATAGATATCCTTCTCTTTCATGTTGCAATATTCCTTCCCTCCCTCTTGCCCCTCCTATTATCCTACTTTTTCCTTCTTGGATGACACAGGACTTGCACAGGTGGTCCTGGGACTGGGGTGCTCAGTTCTGAGGGATGGTGCATGCAGAAGTCACTTTTATGGCCCATGTTTATCAAGGCTCATCGGACATCACCACACACCTTGCAGTGACTGCAAACTTTTGAAGACTGGCCGGACATTTGGGTAGCAAGAGGAGAGGAAACCCAAGAGTACAGAATACTACAACATGGAAGAAAAGGACATCTATGGTTATGGTAAGATTTTGCACAACTATTCTTTCTGTGGCACTGTAAGAAAGAAAGGATGGAATTTGGAGGAGTAAGAGGGAATAGCAAAAAAACAGTGCAAAACTGTGGATAGCATTCACAGCCAAACTAGTGGGTGGACAGAGAAGCAAAAGTGTGGCTTACTGTGCCCTATGAGGTGGAAATGTTTGTGGAAGGTGTGTGCTAGAAAATTCCGGAAGGAGGGCAAACCTTATCTCTCCAATACTGAAAAATGTAAGCTAAGCAGGTAAGAGAAGGAAGCACTATGGTGAAATGTGAGGAGAAAAGAAAAGGGGAACAGATGAGGATTAATGGAGAAGCAGGTATAAGCCTTGGAAGTGCAGAAGTTGCTGAGAAAGAGCAGATAGCATATGCAAAACAGTGGAGTTAAAAAGAAGAGAGAGTCCATGACCTTAACCAAAGTCATGGAATGCCTGAGGATCCAGGAGGGGTGGAGAACTTTTAAGGCTCAGAATCTAGGGAACAGCATAGAGGATGTTGATGATATAAAAGATGTGGTAATGATACATAAAAAAAACCTTAGGAAGTAACTGAGTGACACTGGAATGCTACAAGAGTATCGGGGTTTGAATGAGCCAGATGAAACACGGTGCCCCAGCCAAAGTAAGTTGACTTAAAGAAAATGCAATAAACTAAATAAATAAACAAGCGTGCTGTAAAAGCAAACCTTTTTTTCATGCATTTAGATTTCAGAATGCACATGCTGAAAGACCTGTTAGATTCAAGTGCCAAGGTTAATGATTGGTGATCTGCAGTGAAAGAAGAGACATTGGAATGTGGGGAATCAAGATTGGAATCTGGGTGGGGGGGGGCATAAGTCATTAGCAATTATTGGAAGTTATCAGAAATGAGGAAAGCAGATACAGTGTGGGGGGGTGACATTGTCCGGGGGGGGGGGTTGTAGTCTTGACACATTAACCCAGGGTATTAGACTACAAAGCTTATAGTCCAAAATGAGGAAAAGAAAAATCTCGTTTAAAGTTGGAGCAATGGATAGTTCAGGGTCACTGACAGTATAGTGTAGAAGTGAAATCTGAAGCAGCAAAAATCAGAGAGGAGGAAGTTAAGTGAGACAAGTGAAATGAAGTGTGGAAGGTTTGTTCTCAAAGGATGAAATAGTGACTGTGAGGAGGAGGGAGTGACAACTGTGGAAGGAAGGGAAAAACAGTAGATTTTTAAAATCTGTGTATATATATATATATATATATATATTTATATATATATATATATATATCCCATGGCACTTTTTCTTCTGTGTTTCGAAGGTAAGGACAACGCTGTCAGGTTAAATTGTAAAGAATGAACTGTTGGTGATATATATATATATATATATTTATATATATATATATATATATATATATATATATATATATATAGGTTCATATGTATTTACTATGCTAATGACCACAAGGGCCTTTTTAAGCCTAGCCATGCATCACACATTTCTGACAAGTTCTGATACCCTTGATAAGTGTAAGCAGGGGCCTGGGAGATGAGCCATTTACAGGTTAACTGTGTCCATTAGAGATATAGGTTCCAAACCAGAGATGAATTTCTTGTTTCCCATCTAATTGTCCAAGTTGCATTTGAATTGGGTTAGGGAGGAACTCTGCTTCATATGTACGGGGAGCCTGTTCCATAGATGTGTCATCTCTGGGATACATACCTATCTGCTGAGCAGGTCCTATTTATATCACAGGCAAGGTTTAAGTCTTCAGAACAGGTAATTCTGGTGCTGTTTGTTTTGTGACTTTGCAGGAGGTCCATTAGAGTGGGGTCTGACAGTATCCTGTATGCCAGGTATAGATCTCCACTCAAAAGCCTGTAGGAGGCAGAATATAGGGATAGGTCCTGAGGCGGTCTGCAAATTATATTTTAATTATGCCCTGTATTCTTTTAGTGAGGAACCTCTGTGGACATTCCAATTGTTGGATATGCCTGGTTAGGTACATACTAAAGGCGCCATTGTACTCAATGATAGGTCTGATGAATGCCGAATATAACTGCGCAACATAGAATGATTTCCTCACCACTGTAGACACATGATAGTCAAAGGCTAGATTACTATATATGTGTGTCCCCAAGTCCCTGACTACTAGGTCAACTCTAAGGGGTGTGTTGTCAGTATGATAGTTACCAGGGATGGATGACTTCCCTAAGGATACTGTTATGCATTTCTTGGCATGTAGTTTTAGTCCATGGCTCTGAAGCCAGTTGTCTGTGTCAGCTCCTCCTGGAGAACATTTGTGTCGGTGTAAAATTAATGACAGCTCCTAATTTTCAATCATCTGCAAATTTAGTCAGCCAGAGGCCACTGACATTGGCCTTGACTTCTGAGAAGTAAATGCCAAAAATGGAGCGGTCCAAGGATTGATCTCTGAGGCGAATCCACTTGTGACCAACCGCTTTGTAGAGATGGACTCCCCAATTCTAACTTCCTGGGTCTTGTCTATGAGCCAGTTGGCTATCCACTGGGTGATATATGGTTTTGTACCTAACCTCTTGAGTTTGTCAGCAATGCCCAAGTGGTGTATTGTGTCAAATGCCTTGGCCAGGTCAAGGTAAATGAAGTGTGGAAGGATTGTTCTCAAAGGATGACGTAGTGACTGTAAGGAGATTTTTTTAATAAATTGTAGTTTTGGAAATATTAGAGAACAGCAGGTGTGAAGCAACATATGTTTGCTAGATGACAGAATGGTAAAAGAGGATTTATTAGACAGAGATCCGGTACAGCAAGCAGAATGAATGACAGAAATAATGGCCCCCGGGGTGGGTACTAAACATGACAGAGTCTTAGCTTTGGGAAGAGTGAGCTCGAGAAATGGAAGTAATGAAATTCTCCTTGGGAACAGCAATAATAGTAGTAAGGATGCAGACAAGGAAGTGTACGCATGTGGATACGCACAAGTAGACAAAAGGCACTGGAAGTATTAAGTGGAAAGAATGAAACAGGGTAAGGAAGTGATAACATATTTAAGTCAATTACAACTTCCTCAGTTAACAGAAGTAGAATGAGGGGTGTTAATGGCTCCCTAATGAAATCTTGAGACTCCTGTTAGGCCAAAAAAATAAAAAAGACCAAAAATAGAGAACTAGAGAGAATATTGAACATCAGTAGTTTTTTGCATGGGGGGGGGGGCAAGTCCAAATTTGCAGCCATTTGGTCTCCACATGTCAGGACTCAGTCAATGCAGTTCCCAAAATTTTTAAATGGTTACTGCTATTAACACCAAAAAAAGAAAAAAAATTAAATGAAAGAAGTACAGAAAAAATGGAATACAGGGGAGATTCCTGGTAGTGATGGAACTGAAATGGAAATGTAAAAAATGCCATAATAAAAGTCTGGCTAGTACTTTTTAACAATATTTTTTGAATGGGGATGTAATTTTGACTTGGAAAGAAGCAGAGATGGTAGCAGTACCAAAGGAGGGGAAAGATCCCCTTGATCTATGGTCATACAGACCCATTTTGATTCTGAATCATGACTACAAAGTGTTCAGGATGATTTTGTAGAAGAAGAAAAACAAAGATATTGTGCAAAACATCTGGATCAGTGTAATCTTATAGAGGAAGGTAAGCAAGAATTTGACAATATTAACAAAGCCCTTAGAACTGAAAAGGATGCACTGGTGTAGTAATAATAATCATATATTAATATCATTAGGTTTGGATGCTGAAAAAGCATTTGATAGAGAGAAATGGGAATTTATGAAGAGATCTTTTGAGGCATTTGGGTTTCCACAGACATCTACAGCATTAAAATGTATTATCTACTGAGGAGCTCACACTAGGGTGAAGTATGGTGAGAGCTGTCTAAATCATTTAGTCTTACAAGAGAAACTAGGGTGTCCACTTTCACCATTGTTTTTTTATTAGAGCCACTAGCGAGAGACATAAGTCAGTCAAATGTAATTGGATACAAGTGAAGGGATACTAAAGAGAAAATAGCCCTTTTTGTAGATGACTTAATGTTACCAATCCAGAACATGATACAAAATGATATTTGATAAACTCAACTATATAAATAGTATAGCAAGATGTAAATCCAACAAAAACAGAGGCCATAGTAATGAATGATGAGGTCATGAAAAGATGAGATAATTGGGAATTTGGTTGAAACAGGATATTGAGCAAGCAGCCAAGGAAATGTGAGAAGGAATTTATAAGATAAAACTGTGGAAACTGTTATTTATGGACATTGATAAAAAGATACAAGCAGTTACGGTGTTTTCTGTTCCTATTGTTCTTTATGTAGATCAAGCATTTATGTATCAACCAAGAGATCAGATATGGAAGAATATGAAAACGGAAATTAAGGAGTTTATTTTGCTTAACAAAAGAGAAAGACTGCAGTTAGAACAGCTAACAGTACATAGGAACACACTAGACAAGAGACTGATGGAACCATGAAATGTCTAACCATGTACACCTTTAAGCATTACCTTTTCAAGCCCTTAATAGTGTTTCTCCCAAATTGAGCATGGCTGTACATGATAACCCTGATGTAAATTTGTCTAGCAATCCAGTCATCAAGACTAGCCTTAAAGGTGGCCAAAGTAGTACTTTGTTTGACCTGTAGTGATAACTTACTCCGTAGACGAGGAGTACTTTGAGATGGGAACCTCTCTCTCTAGCAAGTCTTGTTTATTTCCTGATGTACATGTAGGTCCTTAGTGCAAAGAATAGGTAAAACAGAATTGTGTCGGCTTTCTTTCTTTCTGTCTTTCCTTTCTTCCTTCTTTCAAAAAGCAATACACAGGTCATCTTACAGCAACCTGTAGGCATACCTCTCAACTGTCCAGCTTTTCACAGAATATCCATATTTTTGCCTCATATTTTTGGTCTGTTCCTCAAAAAAAATTTGGTTTTCTCATTGGGATGATCTGAGGAGTGAAGTCACCAAATAAAGACATACATTTGAGTTTCAGACTTCATATCCTTCAAGAAATGCATGTTAACACAAACCCTGTTATTCTAATAACTTTCTAAGTTTATATGAGAATATTTATAATATATCTGTTTTTTTGGGTTTTTGCTCCCCCATTTTGTCAGGCTTTGTCCAATTTTTTTTCACTAAGAGGGTGAGAGGTATGCCTGTAGGCAGCTGGTTATAAAGAAAGCCATGCTAATCTGTTGGGGTAGTTGAAAGATTTAAGACCTTAAATTTTCTTAGTTAGAAATCTTTATGGCTTTTCTAATTTAGCAAAATGCTTGGATTTATACATACCAAAGGGGGCATTGTGTTCAATGATGAATGTAGTAAGGGAAGAGTAAAGTGGAATAATAACTTGCTTGGATCTTGATAGGTGCTTAGGTTTCTTATGACCATATCAGTCATATGAGGTGGCCATTTTTTGATAAACCATGTATGTGCATATTCTAGCCTTTGGTGGATCTGTTTTGTATCAGTGGCTGAATGGATAACAGCGTCCAATTTGCAGCCATTATCAAACTTGGTCAACCACACTTTTGGGATATTGGCTTGGATGCCTCCAAAATAGATGTCAATGAGGAGAGAGCCTAGAACTGATCCCTGTGGCACCCCACTAGCTATAATTTTACATTCAGAGAGGGAACTAAATACATTCACAACTTCAAATCTGTTGGATAGCCAGTTTGTAATTCAGCAGACAGTGTAAGGGTTTACATTAAGCTTGTTAAATTTTCAGTAATAGCAGCATGGGGGATAGAGTCAAAGGCTTTGGCTAGGTCAAGATGAGCAGTGTGCATAAAATGACCACTAGCAACAGCCCCTGTAACCTTTTCAAAGATGCTTACTGGGTTCAGGAGTCAACAAAACCAAACTGATTGGGATCTTGATCAGTTAAGTTACCTTGTCTGCATACATGAGTTCTGTTATGATATATTCCATGACTTTGCATATAAATCTGATGAAGCTGATGGATCTTTAATTCCCAGGGTCAGTAGAAGGACAGCCCTTGTATAGAGGAATCACAGTGGATGTTTTTCAGGCAACAGGAGCAAACCCTATAGATATGCTGAGGTTGAACTGGTTAAGTAAAGGCTCAGACAGTCCGTACTTATGCTGTCCAGTCCATGAAAATATTATTTTTAGCCTTTGACAGGGATTCTAAGAATTATTCTGATGTGATTTCAGTGGAAACTAAATTCTTAGAGAGAGCAGAGGCAATAGTGAGGGTACGTATTTTGTCTGCTAATATATTGGCTATATCCTTGGGGTCAGAATGGGTGATGATATTATGAATTAGCTCAGTACATTGCTGGACATTATTCCTTAATTTTTCTGACATAACTGAAAAAAATATTTGTAGTTTTCTTGGAATCTGTAGCAACTTTAAGTTCATACTCTGCTTTACGTTTTCTCATAGTGTTTTTAAATTCCTTGCTGATACATTTCAGTGTTGTCTTTATGTAGCGAGATGGCGATTTCTTGCAACTTTTCATTATTTTCCTTATTTTGCTGTACGGTTTATTAGTACAGGAGTTCCAGGGCAGATGGCTGCTGTTTTTTTTTATGTAGCCATTCAGATACTGATAGAATTCAGAGGTGAATGTGACGGCTCTCTCGGATGAATCCATTTGCAACGGATTGTTGGGAATTTTGCATAAGTCTTCTACAAGCTGAAGTAGGTGTGTCTTGGAGAAGTCCCTAAAGATGATCTCATTTGGTGATGGAGTGGTACCATTTGTCCTGGCAGAGAAGATTACTGATTTGTGGTCAAGATTTAACCAGGGATGAGGAGCTGTGAGGTGAGATACAGGCAGGGGCTAGGCTGGTAAGAACAAGGTCAGTGCGATATTATTTCCCCTAATTTTACCATTTGCACCAGAGCATTGGTATGAATGAAGCACAGGAAATGCTGAACATAACTATTTTTAGAGATTTAAGTGTGCAAATCATTGCTTGGCGAATTGAAGTCCCTTGTAATTAGGTATTTGGTGTGATTTTTGGATGAATGTGTTTGAGTTGCAGGTGGGTCTCATGTTCTGGAAACATTCTATTTAGATTCCTAGCACTGAGTAGTGCCACTTTGATATTGTCCAAATTTGAGTTTGAGTTTTCTGTATAGGGGGACTTTACCTAAAAAAGACAGTATAGGGACAGCAAAGGCTTTAGCCAGTATGCAAAATTCATGTTCTAATAACTATAAGCCATCCCTGGCAAAACAGAAAGTCTTATTTACCATATCTTCCCATGCTGACACATACTGGATCCCCTTAGAATGATATCAACTACATAAGCAACTGTTAATGTAATTATCTTGTTTTCTTATCTAGGCATAATGTTGGGTGAAAGCAAGGTACTACTCAAGACCAGTGGAGAGCCTTAAGTCATTCACTTCCACATGGGCCACCACCAGGCCATAGTCCATTTGTCTAGCTTAATGGTCCTTAGAGTCATTGTAACACTACAGATCGTGTCACTGGAGAATGGTGAATGTGGAGTCCATATGCATGTCTACAGAGTCATCTAAGACTAAAACATATCCCTCTGTGAAGGCAGACTGAATGACCTTATGGGCCTAGGTCTACTGTGGAAGACTCCTGGATGAGCTCTCTGGATTTACAGCATGTGTGAGTGGAGATGGAGTAGGTGTTGCCTTCTGTGCTGGAGGCAGGTATATTTTACAGTGAATTCTAGGAGGTTTAGCAAATATTTTCTTACTGCCTCAGCATATGTTATGGGTCTGGTGGTATGCTGTGACTGATGTAATGTTGTAGAAGTATGATGCTTACCAATAGTGTTCTGATGCAAAAGGATTGCCTCCATGTTTCTTAATTCTGTACATCTCTCACAGTTTGTACTATCATGTGGTAGAAGTAATGAACAGTCGGTAAGCATAAGACAATTGATACACTGTTCTAGAGCACCTAACGCAGTCGGACTGAGCACAGAGGGGGAAAGCAGACTGTTCTGTCATGTTGCCATAAGGGTGGAGGACTGGTGCTTGTGCTGTACTTGGTTAGGAGAACTACTGCAGTAAACTCTGAAGATTTATGGATGAGGTAGTTATGGCGATACTCTGAAGTTAGGTTACACAGTAGCTAGCCAAGCACTACTTGTTGAAAAGAAAGAATGAATTAGGTTTGTCAAGAATGTTGAATACTGGGGAGTCACCTAACTGGCCACTACTAGTATTGATCTCACCACAGCTTCACACAGCTGGGATTAAATATCATTTGCTTCTTCTCTCACTAGAAGCAAATCAGTGGTACTAACCCCAAGATCAGAAGCAGGCCACAGGCCCTTTGGTGATCAACAGCCACATCCCAGATGATGCAAGGGTCTGTAGGCTTGTTGTAAACTTTCCTTGGTAGATGCTTTGAATAGCAACAAGACCAGTCAAGATGGTCCCACACAGAGATACACTACCAAATCAGAGACTGTCAGGTTTCAGTGACCCTTTGCTTCTTTTCGCATCGGATGCATAACAGTAGCACAAATGCCAAGCTGGCTCTTATGAAGCAGTTATCAGGCTTTCTGGTGATTACCAGTTTTTGTTTAGAAATTATGTCCCTCTGCTCCTTCTCTCATCAGGAGCAAAACAGAAGTACTACTCTCAAGATGACTACTGAGAAGCAGAATGTAGGCCCTACAATGATTGGTCGTCCTGACAACGGACAGGGTGGTATGCAGTTGGAGGCATACTATAAGGCCGCATAAAGGATATGGAATATATTCCCAAATGGAAGCACATGGCAGATACCTGCCTGATGTGGTAATGACTGGATCACATATGGGCATTTGGGCAGATCTCAGATGTTAAGCAAATCTTTATGTAAAATGGAAAAAAATAAACTAACACCAACAGGTTATACCATATATAGTAATAATAAGCATTTGGAAAGAAAAGAATATAAGAACTAAGATTTTGGTAACAGATGATAAAAGGAGTTTAGTTAATAAAGTGGGATGCACCAAGACAAAATATATGTTTTTCAACTCTGATCAGCTTGCATATATAGGTCTAATGTTATAGTGCAAAGAAAATATGCAGAGACTGGGTATAAATTTTATTAAGCTAACAAAAATAATAGATTTTATAATAATGAACAGAATAGAAATGGCAGACTAGAAATGATTAATAAGTAGAGCATACAAGGCAATATTAGATTTGAAAAGTCATTACAGTATAAAGGTAAAATTAGCATGAAGTAAATACAAATTATTGATCAGCGGAGAGAAAAATGTCTTAATCCTAGATATGCAAATAAATCATAAAAATGTAGGATTTTTACAAGAAAATGATTGCATATATATTTCTGTACCACTCTGACACTTGAAAAATTCTTCTCTATTCCCACAGACACAAGGCATGTGTTGTAAACATAATGTTCAGGAGAGGTTCTTGGGAGCATATATTATGGGAATGTATGAAGTTTCTTTAGTGCCAATGACCTGAGTAATATGTTAAGAATTATACTAGGAAGAAAATTTAACCTCTGCAAACACGTTTTGTTTAGCTGTTACAAAATAATGTACTTAAGAAGTGAAAGTGTTACTGTCTTTAATGTTGACAGTGGCCAAAAAACCAATAACTACAAAATGGAAAACCAGTGACAATACATCAATAACAGAGAAGAAAAAATTAATTACAGAGATTAAAAATATTGAACTGAGAGCTATTATTATTATATTATAGAAACAGAATGTCATAGTAAAAATGAGCTGTATGGGATTCTGTAATGTCATTTGAGCTTCAAGAGGACATTGACATGCAACAAAGTACCTAACACACATTATATATATATATATATATATATATATATATATATATATATATATATAAGGCTGTATGTATATACATATATATATATATATATATATATATATACAAGGCTGTATGTATATACATATATATATATATATATATATATATATATATATATATATATATATATATATATATATATATATATATATATACATTTACATGTACATATATATTTAATAAGGCAGACTCTTATGTAAGGTGAGAGGCTATTGGTCTTGTTGTTAAGATTCGTAATATAGTATAAATAAAAGAATATGGTCACTCGTTAATTCATGATCTTAAATTATGTTGTAAATAGTTCATTTGTATTTTTAACTGTTTTTTGTTTAATGAGCAATGTTAAATCAAACATGGAATTAAGATCAGATAGAATAGATGATTGATATGTTTGAATTTGTATGCTTAACAGTGGAAAGTTATTGATAACTGAATGCAAGCACAGATTGTTTAAAGTGTGGCTAGCTTTATAAAATGGTTTTATCAGCAGTTAGTGTCGAAATAACAAGTACACCATGCATGAGGATTGCTCAGTTTGTCAAACTGAAAATGCCTTTATAAGTTATATACATTGCTTAAAAAAAGAATCACATATGCTAAGCAGTAATAATTCATGGCAAGTCAGGGAGACCAGTGCGTGCGAAGTAATATGCCTTGCTGAAGAGTGCAGTTTATATCTTCATTTGGAATGAGTGCAAAGGAAAATGCATTACTTTAAAGGTATGGGATGACAAACTCGGCCATATAGACATAGTGAAATTAAAGAGGATCTGAAAGATTGATGAAAAGGGCTAAACAAGGATGTCAGAGGATGTTAGGGAGGAAGAAGAAATGCCAGTTTACTAATGTGAGACTACAGTAATTGAGGTGGTTTATATGGCAGCTGTTTGAAATGTTGAGGTATGATATGGGTGCTTACATGAAATGGAGCACAAAGATGCAGAAATATGGGAAGTACTGTAACATTGTGTTTCTGGCTGGAAGCCTGAACGTTGATACATGATGTATGAAAATTGGAATATTGACCACCAGTAAATGTGCACTCTAAACCACTGAAATGCATTAAGAAGGCCACCATGGGGAACATGAAGTTCAAATAATCAGCCCTATTTTTAACATATGCCAGTTAACTAGATTACATGGATCTGTGTTCAGGATGTAAGTAAGCACTTAACATCTACAAATACACACCCTCACAGCCTGTTGCAGAGGACTGTTAGGAATGACAGATAGTGTTATGGCCTGTTTAGCCTAAGACAGATACCCATCCTAGCACTGCACTAGACTATGTGGGTACATCAGTGATTAAATGTGGTTTGTTTGCATGGATACCACAGGAACAGAAGAAACACAGCATTTATTCTAGAAAATGCATGGAACAGACATTATGGCTGTGATGGGCAGGGCTAGATGCTGCATATACTAGCTACTCATCAGACTATCACCTGTATCAGCATATGGTGCAACAGCACCTTCATGTAACTCTTCTTGCAGTACTTCTGGGTTTATGATATTGTTCAGGACATCTTCATCTTAGCAGTCATGTTTCTTTCTGGAAAGGTTCACCCATTTGGAATGCCATCCTGATATCATTAACTGAATTTAACTGTTTCGAGTCTCCTAATAAAACTCACAGACACACGTGCACACACTGACACACACGCCCATGCGCACTCACACACACACACACACTTACCTGTAGGGGCAGCAGTGACCTCAAGACTGTAGTATTTTACTCCATTGTATTTTGTCTCCTAGTGTATCATGACAAGAACAAGTGACAGGATCTCAAAAACATTTAGTTGCAGCAGTGGGCCATACTCTTACATTCACCACAGGAGCCAGTTTGTAGCCTTCCATGCATATATTTTTGGTGAAGACATTTATAGCCAGGTATGCATGCTGTGGGGCAGTAAAACACAGAGCATCAAAGGCAGCTGGTTTGTCCTCACCGACGATGTGGTTTGGGGCCATCAGTATCTTCCTTCAGCATATTAGCACATAGGTTTTCTCCCCTAGCTTCCCTGCAAGGTATTGTTTCCTTACCCACACAAAGATCATATATATATATATATATATATATATATATATATATATATATATATATATACACACACATACACACACACACACACACACACACACACACACACACACACACACACACACACACACACACACATATATATATATATATATATATTTTTTTATCTTTATATAACTAAGGGAGGCTAAGATAGATGGTATTATACGAAGGATTCACTGATGTTCATCGTGCATACAGCTGCAGTCATTACAGATGGGTTATCCTGCCGTCAGGTGGGTCCTCGGTCGGCCGAATTCCAAAGTCTAGGTCCGGCGTCGGTTGTCGTCGCTTCTTCCCTGACGTCAGTGCGGCAGGGGTATAAAAGATGCAGCCGACGCCATTTTCTTCAGTCTTTCTTGCCGCGCGGTGCCCGAAGCAGAAGCAGTTCACAAGTGCCGGTCGGCCAGCTCCTCAGCCGAAGTCTTCTTTAAAGTTAAGTACCCCGTTGGGAAAACTTTTCTTGCCTCAGACCGATGTCAGACAAAGTTATTAATTGCATTTCTTGTGGGAAGCAAATACCGCATAAGGATTTCCACTCTTTCTGTATACCTTGCTTAGGGCCAGACCACGACGTCTCGGCCTGCCGTTTTTGTGCTAGGTTCAACAAGCGCACTATTAAGCGCCGGGCGGAGTTCGCCCTTCATTATTTTGGCAAAAAATTTAATTATATCATGTCGTCGGATACACCGACGCCAGTTTTAAGCAAAAGATGCAAAGACAGGGACCGACATCTGAGGTCTGCACCGAGTACTGAGACCACGCTTAGGCCGACTACCGGTTCTCAGCGAGGCGCCTACGCAGCCCCTGACTACCGATGAAACTATTTTTCTGGTGACTTCAGTACCCGAGGTCGCAGGCTCCTCGGTCTCCATTCCCACTGCAGATACCGACGCCACTCTTGGCAGGGAAACTGAAACTGAAAATGTAGTGAGGCCTACCATTTCTGAAGGTGTTTTCAGGCCTACCACCTTCTCTATTAAATCCCTCACTAAATCTAAAGCTGCCATGAAAACTAAAAAACAGGGTCCTCAGACCTCCTCTCAAGGCCCCATGCCTAAAAAACAGATGCTTAAAATGGCTGAGGATTTGATAACTCTCATCAGGGGTTCTCAACCCCCCTCTGACAAAAGACCCAGACTGGAGGAAGACTACCCTTCCTCATACCAGGCTTGTATTACCTCAGACCATTCTGAGGACCAGAATTATGCCTATTCCCCTTTTGAAGACTCTGATGCTGAGGAGTCTATTCCCTCAGTCTCCCCCCCTGAGGACTACTCTTTTGGGGAAACCCTGCATACATTGAGGGAGCACTTCCACTGGGAAGGCCAAGATTACTCAGATTCCAAGAAAAGGCTCAGGGAATTTTTACTGCTCCCCCAGCATAGGCCCCTGGCTATCCCTCCTGTTTTAGATATTTTGGATGATGTGTATGCAGAAGCCAGTCTTAATCCAGATTCTTTACCTCCAGCCCCTGTTAAACCAGACAGGTATTACCGGGTTCCTGATTCTCACCAGTTCCTTTACAAAAGCCATACTGCTGACCCAGAAACAATTTCACAGGGTCCCAAGGGAATAAAGGCCTCTACTGCTAAAAACCCTTTACCTTCAGAGAGAGATTCCAGAGCATTAGAAAGGTGGGGGAAAAAGGTGTATACATCTGCCACTTTAACCATGAGGGCATTAAACTGTCAATTACATATGTTAAAGTACCAACAGTTTTTGTTATCTCAGCTGAAAAGCAAATTGACACAAACAGAACAACCAGATTTGAAAGAGTTGCAGGATTTGTTGCATGGAGCAGAGCAAGTGGGTAAACATACCTTGCAGTGTGGTTTTGATGCTCTAGAGGCCTCATGTAGAGCTGCTGTCATGGGGTCTGTCATACATAGGCATGCTTGGCTCAAAGAGCAAACCTTACCAGATCATGTCAAAGCAAAGTTATTAGATGCACCACTTCAAAAAGATGTATTGTTTGGTGTTAAAGCTGAGGAGGTACTAAAGAAAATGGAGGAAAAAGCCAAATCTATGCAAACAGTGAAAGATTTCTTGCAGGTGCAACCTCCACGCTTCAGCAGAAACTGGCCTTCAAAAAATTGGTCCTTTCCAGCCATGGACAGACCTCAAAGGGGCAGATACAGACACCCAAGGGGTAGAGGACAACCTCAAGGATCTTACAGAGCTAGACAGTGGCAAGCACCAACCCCAAGAGGTGGAGAAGACAGATCACAGTCATTTAGAAAACAGACACAATGACTTCCCCCTATGCCTGCCAAACAAAGCTATAATGGCAGCACCTTTGGGTGGAAAACTGGTATTATTTTAAAAAACTGGCACATTGTTACAAAAGACAAATGGATTCTGGACATTATAGACAGAGGCTACAGGTTCCACTTTCACACCCTTCCAAAAATGAGAGGCTTGCCAAACCTGCCACAAAATCAATGGGCAGAGGCACAAAGACAAATTTCCGCTCTCATGGATATGAAAGCAATTCAAGAGGTACCTGCAAAAGAACAAGGTCAAGGTTTTTATTCCAGACTTTTTCTGGTACCAAGGAAGGACAAAGATTGGAGACCCATCTTAGACCTATCCATCCTAAACACATATCTACAGGTGCCAAAATTCAAGATGCTCACATTACAGTAGCTTCTTCCCATGCTGGGCAAGGAGTCTTGGCTGGTAACATTGGACCTCAAGGAGACATACCTGCATGTCCCTATCAGACAATATTGCAGAAGATACCTCAGATTTCTTGCAGGTTCAACCCATTACCAATTCTCTGCATTGCCCTTTGGCTTATCTACTGCACCCAGAGTGTTTACAAAATGCCTGGCATCAGTAATTGCCTTCTGCAGACAACAAGGAATACAAATCTACCCATATCTGGATGACTGCCTGATCCAAGCAGACAGCAAGGACATTCTATTGCAGCATCTGGCATTTGTAATAAAACTGTTAAACTACCTGAGATACACAGTGAACAAAAAGAAATCAAAACTAATACCTTCTCAACAGATAATATTCCTGGGTGCCAGCTTAAATCCAACCACCCAGATGGCCTACCTCATGCCAGACAAACAAGGGCAACTGTCTCAATACTTCAACAAAATGGCAACTTTCACCAGACTAACTGCCAGGAAAGTCCTGCAGGCTCTGGGATTCATGGCATCTTGCATCCTACTAATACCATGTGCAAAGCTGCATATGAGGAATCTACAATGGTACCTAAAAAACTTATGGTCTCAACACAGCCACTGCTTGGAAACAATTATACCGCTCATTCCATGCCTTCAAAAGGAATTTTTGTGGTGGCCTCAAGCATGCCAAAAAAACACAGGTCTCCCTTTCTGTTTACCTCAAGCAACTCAAATCATCACAATGGATGCCTCAGACTACACCTGGGGAGCACACATGGCAGATCAGTGCATTCAGGGAAGATGGTCCCAAAAAGAGAAGCATCTACACATCAACCAAAAGGAGATGCTAGCCGTGCAAAATGCTCTCATGACCTTCAAAGACCTACTCCATCCAGGCCAGCTATTGATAAGGACAGACAACACCACAGTCATGTGGTACATAAACAAACAGGGGGGGAACTCATTTATACCCCCTGTGCAGGCAAGCCATTACCCTGTGGTACACAGCACTGGAATTACAAATTCAACTACAGGCACAATTCCTGCCAGGGATGGAAAACACACTGGCAGACAACTTAAGCAGAAATATGGCAGACCCACACGAATGGAAGTTGCATCCTCAAGTCTTCTCAAAGATAACTCAGTCATGGGGACAGCCAGACATAGATCTATTTGCTACCCATAGAAATTACCAGTTTGAAAAATTCTGTTCAAGGACCTATCATCCAAAGGCCTGGAAAGTGGACGCACTCTCTTTCAATTGGACAGCATTGACAGTCTATGCCTTCCCGCCTCTTCCTCTACTGACCAAAGTTCTATTAAAGGCCAGAGCAGAGAGGCCAAAAATGATTCTCATTGCTCCAGACTGGCCACGACAGCACTGGTATCCTCTCCTAAAGAGTCTGACACACTCACCACCATGGATCCTACCTCTAGTTCCTCTTCTGTTGTCCCAGCACAACTACAAAACCCTTCACAGCCAGCTCAAAACCCTGAATCTAGCTGCATGGAGAATACCTTAATTTCCCAACAGACTCTCCTCTCCAAGGAGGTGCAGGATGTCATCTTGGAGGCCAGAAGACCCTCCACTAGAAAAGCCTACTCCGCCAAATGGAAACGACTTTGTTCCTGGAATCAAGAAAGGGGCCAGAATCCTTGGGTAATAAATATACCTCAAATTTTACAATACCTAGCTGAGATGTTAAACAGTGGCCTTTCCTTCTCCTCCATCAAGATCCACGCTTCAGCCATTTCTGCACAATACAACACAGATCCTCCTTTATTCTCACATCCTCTATTAAGGCAGTTCCTCAGAGGGGCAAAAAATATAAAACCCCCACGGAAACCACCAGTCCCAGCTTGGGACCTCAACTTCGTATTGGAAAAATTGACCCTGCCTCCCTTTGAGCCGGCTTCTTCAACAGAGCTACAATACTTGTCATGGAAAACAGCCTTCCTTCTGGCTATTACCTCAGCATGCAGGGTTTCGGAGCTACAGGCCCTCATGGCTGTGCAACCATTCATCATTTTCCATCAGGACAGAGTTTCCTTACGAACCAACCCTACCTTCATGCCAAAGGTAGTATCCAGTGTAGCTTTGAATCAGACTATTCATTTACCTACCTTTTATCCAAATCCACAGAACAAAGGGGAGAGAAAACTACATTCCTTGGACATTCACGGACAACTTCGTTATTACTTGGACAGAACAAAGTCATTCAGGAAATCTGAGCAGCTCTTTGTGTCCTATGCTACAGGTGCTCAGGGAAAGGCTATTTCCAAACAGACAATTTCAAAATGGATAGCCCACTGCATACGCTTTTGTTATTCATTTCATGGAAAATCTGTGCCTGTATACATCAGATCCCATTCCAGCAGGACTACAGCTACCTCTGCAGCTTTCCTCAGGGGGGTCCCTACCAAGGACATTTTGGAAGCAGCTACCTGGAGTTCAGTGCACACTTTCTCCAAGCACTACCACCTTCCACTATACTCTAAATCTAGAGCGGGCTTTGCCACAGCAGTCCTGCAGGGCATCCTAGTCCCTCCTAGTTCCACTTAGTGCCTACCACCCTTACTTAGCTTTGGGATTCTACCCATCTGTAATGACTGCAGCTGTATGCACGATGAACATAGTACAGTTTTGTACCTACCATAAATGTAGATGTTCAAGTGCTCATACAGCTGCAGTCCAGGTTTCCCTCCCTCCATCCCCTCTTAGGACAGGCCTTATGACAAACATCTTATCATATAACCTTTTTGGGGTATTCTTTTATGGTGTATTTGCTTGCAGCTACTGTTTTTGATTTATCAACATTGCATGTTTGCATAACATTATGTTTGCCTTCCTTCTGGGGGCACCTGACATCTGGGGCAAGAAAAACTGAAGAAAATGGGGTTGGCTGCCTCTTTTATATCCCTGCCGCACTGACATCAGGGAAGAAGCGACGACAACCGACGCCGGACCTAAACTTTGGAATTCGGCCGAACAAGGACCCGCCTGACGGTAGGATAACCCATCTGTAATGACTGCAGCTGTATGAGCACTCAAACATCTACATTTATGGTAGGTACAAAACTGTACTTTTCCTGGCACCTTCAGGTCTGACCACTGGAAATGGTGAACTTTTGAACCTTGGTCATTTCCAGTGGTTCTCCTTAAGGTACAAAGTACTAACTGCTTGGGACCTGATAGTGCACCTGGATATTTTTGCGCAGTTATGAAACTCTGTCTTACTGACTTGCTCCTTAATCTTCTCATCTTTATTCTTTCAAGTAGTTTCATGCTAAAGGCATGGAGAACTGATGTGCTTATCCCCTTCCATAAGGCTGGCCCCCACCACAGACCCTGGAAAGTATATACCAGTAAATCTCACCAGCTGTGTCTCTAAGATAAAGGAATACATTTTTATGGACCACATAAAGGATATTGGAAGTTTATGGCCCTTCAGTCCATACTGGTTTAGATTTGTAAATTGAAGGTTGTGCCTATATTTTCCAATGATTTTTTTTTCTTTGGAAAAAAATCACTGGGGCTTTTTATGAGGGCACATTGGTTCATTCAGCATGGTTTTTAATAGTATCCCAGACTCTGCTACTTTACTTAGAATAATACAAGTCATGTAACTCACTGAATAGGAAACTTACAAATAGAAGCCCTAAAATTAGCACTAGTGACACATTCTCCTCTTATAGGCTCATTACTAATAGGGTCCTGAGGGCTCTGTTCTGGGGCAGCTCTTAGTTATTTACTTCTATGACATGCAAGATGATTTCAAGGAACTTTGGCTAACCAAATTTGCAAAGGATTTCAAACTTGGGGTATGTCATCATCTCTCCAGAGGATGCATAGATCGTACAAAAAGTACTGATGCATGCAAACAAATGGTGCAAAAACCATGGTCTGAAACTAAATACTAAAAAGTGCAGCACCATGTCTTTTGGAGGACACAAATGTGTATGTGTCTACCATCATACCATCAAAACACAGTAGTTTATTAAAGACATGGACCCTTTATAGACAGTGAACTCTCTTTTGACCACCATGTATATGTGGTCATTAGAAAATGTTTCTGCCTTGGTCCACTGACTACCAAAGGTATATTTTTTAGATCTAGCAATGTTGTCATCCCTCTCTAGTCCTGGCTGTAATATAATATTCCCTTCAGCATGTACTTCTCCTGACGCATGACCCATCTTTGAAGATCCCAGCACTTTCTTACTAAGAGAATCAAGGGCTGCGTTCCTTGACCTATGTAGAATGCTTTAAAGTTCATTCTCTGTTTTCCATCTCATACGGATTTCAGTATGGTGAAGTTTGCCTAACCTGTAAGGCCTCAAACAATCTTGCCCTGCATGGCATCTTACATGTACGTACTAAATGCTACCTAAACCTCCACAACATAAACAGAATCTGCTGGTGGGATAGAGACCTCTCCTAAAGAATTTTACCCTTCTGGAACAGATTTCTGCTTCATATAAAATAAAGTAGATCCCTTAACCCTCTTCACACATAACCTCAATGAATTTATTGATAACCATAAGAACACCACAGATCTGGCTCCTAAAACCTTTATGAAAAGCAGTGACAAGTAGCAGGAATTGTTTGGGCTAGTCTACAACTAGTCTGTTGATGAGCTGTCTAGTAATAACCTTTGAGACTATGAAGTAAGAAAGAAATGCCTTTTACACCAGTCATAAATGAAGACGAGGATGCAGTTGACAAAGGGCAAAGGAGAGGGAGAAGGTTCATAGAATGAGCATGCTGGTATTTAGGGAAGAAGGTGGGGAGAGGTGATTGAGGAAATTCATGGATGAAATGGAAATGTCTCCAAGGAAAATAAGGGCTGGTATGCGCTTAAAATAGTATAGAGCACTGTAAACAAAGACAAAATATTTACAAATAAGACTTTATTTCAGGATGCAGATATGATGACTAGGGCTATGAAGAAAGGAAAAGTGGTAGGAGAAAATAATTTTCTGGTGGACTTTATGATGTAGTAAATGGTGAAGTAATGGGAGAATTAGTAAGACCATTTCCATGGATTTAAAAGTGTGAATAGTGTTACCAGAAGGGTAAAAGAGTAGGGAAGACCAGACAGCTACTATCTTTGAAAACAGGAATGTTAAGATTCTAGTACAGGTGTTGGCAAAGTATTAGCAGACAATACTAAGATAAGGGAAGGTTATATAAGGTTTGTGAAAGAAAGAAAGAGGTATAATAGAAAACCCAGTTGTTATCAGCACAGGTGTTACAGCATTATGATAAAGGAGTTTAGGAAGGCATGGCTCATCTTCTCTGATATGAAACAAATATTTAATATGTTGTGGACTAACTTTGTATTTAGAATAATGGTGCACATGACCTGGAGAAGTTATTGGAGTATTGTAGAGCACTGTTCAAATGGCCTGGGATTATAGAGTTTTGGATGAAAAATGTCAAGAAGAGTCAGAGAGGTAAGGGGAGGAAAACATACTTTCCCTTGATCATATTAACCCTTTTCATGATTGTGGAAGTGTTGACAAGGAGGCTTAGAGGGGTTTGGTAGAGAATAAACAATGGTGAGAATTTTATGCATTTAGTCTTGCCATAAACAACTATGAACTGCCAGCAGAAGATGTGCATGGAGTGTATGAGGGGGTGGCAAAAGGGTTTCAGAATTTGTAAGGAAAAGCAGGACTGGAGTTTAATATGCTGACAGCAGTGAAAATGAGAGGAAAAGGTTTAATATCGGTTGATAGAGAGAGTGGTCTGGGAAAGATACTTGGGGTTATATGCACATTGGAAGTTGGGGAAACCATGAATAAGAATTGTACAAAGATAAAGCAGAGGGGAGCTAGATGTTGGAGAAGGTGGAGTAAGACTGCTGTGTTACTTGCAGTCGGGATTAATGTCATAAATTTGTACTATGTACTGCAAAGAGTATACCACTAACACCGTGAGCTGGATTGTTAAAAATCTGCAGGAGGTGTGTGTGTGTGTGTGTGTGTGTGTGTGTGTGTGTGTGTGTGTGTGTGTGTGTGTGTGTGTGTGTGTGTGGGTGTGAGTGTGTGTATGTATATGTATATATGTATACGTATATTTGGGGATTTTGCACTTGAACTAAGCAAGAAGGAAACATTGGAGTTAAAAAGATATGCATTAGCAAGCTGTGTATACACTGTTTTCAGAGGGAACTGGAATGGGTACGTTAGCAATGTTAAGGAGGGCTTGTAGAAATAGATAAATATGGAAGAGGAGATTTTAAGGAGGGTGGGGGATGATGGAAACAATTTAAAAAAGGTGGTGGTGTTAAGGAAGACATTGAAATATGTAAAAGAATGGTTGGAGGAATAGTAAGCATGGGCTGTGGTGATGTGTTGCATTGTAACAAAGTTGAAACTATTGTGGGATCCAAAGTGCAGGTTGTGCACAGATGGAGTTTAACCCGAGTAAACTTTTTCCCAGGGAGCTGAAGGAACATGAGATGTGCAGGAGATGCAGGATGGAGTGGAGCAGAATGATCCATATTCTTTGGGGATGTGGGTAGGTTTGAACTGTTGTATAAAGAAATGATAACGGATGTTTATTTTTGGAAACGTGATGTCAGGGGGATATACAATAGTTGATTAGGAATAGGAAAAGAAATAAAAAGCAGATGCAATGTATCATTTTCATACTGAATGAAAATTTATATTGCTTATAAAAGAAAACGGGGAATGGACGAGAGGGATTGTCAACATTTAAGGAGAATGGGAAAACAGTGGGGTGGATAAGGGAGAGGTATGTAAAGAAAAAATGACTTAGAAAATGGAGAAAAATAAGGCAAGTGTGATATGGCAATGCAAGAGAGAAACTAAGGAAATGAAATGAGAAGACGGGGATCTTTAGATCGCTTTGTCGGAGTTAGTGGAGAACAGATGAAAATGGAAGATAGTAAGAAGGGAAACAAGGGTAAGAGCATAATATTTAAGGGCAAGTGTAAGAGATTGTTTTCTTTCACAGCTTTACTTGCCTAAAGGTCAGGTAACACCCAGTTACCAGTAAGTGCAACCCATGTTTTACTATCATGGTAGCAACTGAAGAGCATGACAGCATCACGCAGCATCTCAAAAGCACACCTAGCCTTGTGGGATATATATAGAGAGAATCTTCCTGTGCATTATAACCATCCCCTTAAGCTAAATGCTTGTATGAAATAATAAGCTAGACAATTGTAAGCTTATACTTCATACACGAACATAAAATGATACAAGAGAACAATATATTTTCTGCTGTAATACACAGTGTACAATAGAATTTTCAGCAACTAGGCAGCAGCTGTATAAGCCAAACTTTACTATCATAAAATGTTTCAGAGTCATTATAGCTGGATTGCTTCTCTATGAAGCTACCAAATGTAGATTATTTCTAGTCAAATGTAGGTAATGAAGATGCATTTAGTGCAACATTCATATTTGGCAGAATGTCTTTATTAGGTAACATTAAAACTTGATTTGACTCTGGCATCATGCTAGCTGATGCAGATCACAATTAGAATTGTTCAACATCTTGGGAACTATGCCTTTCCCTGGGAATTGTGTCCTGTTGAAAAAACAAGTTTTCTAGACATGTCAACAGTCAAAAATAGCCTGCTCCTTTATAGTTCCTTCTGTTACATAATCTTAACAAGTGGGAAACCTCAGTCCTGTCTGTATTATCAAGCGCAATACTTTGTTGTTATTTGAGTGTTTGCCAGTTGGATTTTGGGTGCATACTACTGCTCCAGGAATCTGTGTAATGAGGCACTGGTGTCATTGTTCTGTCATTAGTACATTGTTTTTTTCCACAGCTTTTTCTTTTTTGTTTCTGCCAAGCTTATCCCGCATTTAGCATTTTCAGTTGTTAGAGTAGATGCAATACATAACTACATTCTACTTCCCATCAATAATTGTGAAGCTGACAGTCCCACTAGGTGCAGTTGTGGGTTTTTCTGCCCAAGCAAAGCTGTATGATAACTTTATTTAGAGGTGGAACTACCTTTTTACATGATAATTTTTTTAAGTCTATATTAATCTTTTCACTTATGACATTATATTGTGAATGCCAAGAGGTAATATGCTGAAATTCCCAGTGCTGGAAAAAATGTTTGAAATTCTTGGCTGACAAACTGTGGACCATTGTCAGAGATGAGAACTTTGGGTTAAATGAGGTTTGGGACAAACTAATTTGTCTAGGACCCTCTTTAGTGACTGAGAAAGGGGAGGTATGTTAGGATGTTAGGGGAAAAAGGGGAGTTTGGTATGGCTAAGGCAGGTTACAGGAACTAGGCTTTTGGACAATAAGGAGTTAAGTGGTTTGAGAGGTTAGGGGAAGTGAGGTAGGTTAGGGAGGGACTTAGATTAGCTGATATATTTAGGAACAGAGGAAGTGGTGTCACATTCAGGCATGAGTTGGATGAAGCTAACCCACATTCAGTGACAGGTAGACCTTGGATGGTGAGTACTGCAAAGGAGGTTTCAGGATGGGTCATGTGTGTTTTTTTTTTTTCTTTCTTTCGCTCTGGGGCTATTAAAGTTAGCTGTTAAAACTTGTGGGAGCAGGGTGATAGGGAGATGGCTGTATGAGCGGAGAGGAGGTTTGAGGAGTGAATGAGGACCAGATAGCATTTGAGTGAGGGGGCACATTGTACGGTTGTGGGGTTGAGAGTAAATGGTGAATACCTCAATCTTGCTTCCTTGTGTTCCGTGGTGGTCTTGTGGCTTGGGGTGAGGCTCCTAGTTTTGAGGGTGTATGGCTTACCTCAGTGTGAAGAGGTTGTGATGGGTTTCATCCATTCCCTGGTGGCCTCGGGGTGTGTTGGTGGTATGGAGTTGGTTCCGTGAAGTGGTGGTGTTGCCTGGTTTTCAGTGTTGGTGGTCACAGTAGTGTTCATCTTTGCTTCTTTGTTGTTCCCTGGTGGTCCCGTGGCTTTGGGTGGGCTGCAGTTCTGGTGGTTGTCATTACCATGGTGCCCCGGGTGGGTTCATTGCAGTCGGAATCCTGGTGCATCAGTTTTCCTGCTTAAAGAATGGTCAACCACATGGCTGAGGCTTTCGCACATGCGTAGTGAAGCCAACAGCCATTAATGTGGCTTGAAATCTAGCTGGTGAGCTCTGGGGGGAGCAGCTCGGACGAAGCTGCTTCATACTAAGGGATAGGTCCCTTACTACTGACACTGTTGTAAGTTTCGGGACAAGTTTCTTTTTAATTTAAAAAAAAAAAAAAGTAGGTAATTGGTTGTCAGTACGCAGCATAATTAATGGGTATGCTCGTACAAGAACAGAAGGGGTGGTATGCAGATGGGTGCCCCTGTTGGATGCTACCAAAAATAAATAAATACATAAATTCAGAAGAAAGGAAATACAAGGCGACACGGGAGAGAGTCCTTGATAGGAATAGTGGGTGAGAGAGACCATCATGGTGCCTTCGGGGGTGGGATCACTCCGTGTGCAGTTTGGAGGGCTTAGGCAGTTCAGATGTAGAAGTACATTGCTGTGTTTGTAGTGCACAGGATCCTGAGTTCAAGACTGGGTAGTGATGACTTTCAAAAAAAAAAAAAATGCATTTTAAGGTAATATATTATATTATTTTATGTTGATTGCTTAATTAGTGGAGTGGATTGATGTGTGTATAAACAGGGGTAGCTTATAGAATGTATGGTACGTATTGAAAGCTATTGGGACGAGGCACAAAAGGGCAATAAACTTTGTTGGACTTGTTGCTGGCAGTTGTTGCTTCACTCAGTTCTGAGTTGCAGTGACTAAGGTTACACTGGTTCGGTTGGCTTGTTAATGTGGGTGGGCTGCGCTGATTGTAGCGCGCAAGGTTGGATGAGCAAGGGATTGTGATCATGGCTCTGGACCATAAGGTGGGTGAGGTGTAGTTTGGTGCTGCTGAGTGGTTAGGAGGGAGGGGATTGTGTACATGGTCTTTGCCATTGGTATTACTATGTGTTTTTTTTCTGTACAGATGGCTAACATGCAGGGATTGCATCAGCGTTGGGAGGCCATAGTGGGGCAGGCTGAAGAACTTTTCCAGGTGTCAGCAACTGAGGCTGTTGCAGACCAGGAGCAGGAACCCGGTCATAAAAGGTGACATTCCATGTTGAGAACCACAGCTCAGGGAAGAGGCAGTGAACAGCAAAGGAGGTGGTGATACCGGGCCCATCAGTTCCAGGCAGAACTCCAGACAGCGGTTCAGGTAATTAATTTGTATCAACAGTTTTAGCAAGCGAGGGAGCTGATGAGGAATTGGGGGTATGTGGGGAGGGGAGGGAGCTTAAGGGTAGGGAATTTGGTACAGACAGCAATACAGTAGGGTTTGTGGCTGTGGAAGTTGTGGGGATTTCTGGGACCAGTGGGGTAGAAGCGATTGGAAGGGGTGGTGTAGGGTCAGGAGAAAGCACAGGAGTGGGTTCTGAGCTAGGGTCCAAATTTGGTCTTCGCCCAGGGGATTGGTTAATAACACAGGCCCTGGGTCAGGGGTCAGGGGCAGTCTTTTTGACACCACACATTCCATCTTCAGTAAGGGCGGTTTGGTAAGGTTAAGGCAGGTTACAGGGACTAGAATTTTAGACAATAAGGAGTTAAATGGTTTGAGAGGTTAGGGGAAGTGCGGTAGGTTAGAGAGGGACTTAGATTAGCTGATATATTTAGGAACAAAGGAAGTGGTGTCACATTCAGGTGTGAGTTGGTGACCCTCCCTCCCTCCCATAAAAAATTCTTTGGTTATTGTTAGTGAGGGAGGAGAAGAGGGATACATTTGTCTTCTTCTGTTCCCCCTCTAGGCAAAGGTGTTCATGGATTTAAGTTGGGGATCAAGTGAGTTGATGGACGCTGCTTGACAATAAGGGAAATTAATTGGGTGATGGTTGATTTGAAAGGGTGAGCAGGTACGCCACCTGTTTAAGGTTGGTTGGGTTAGTAGGCACACTGCCCTGATGGATGATTGAACAGGGTGAGTGGGTAACCTGCCCTGATGTATGACTCAGCCAGGGTGAGTAGGTACACTGCCCTGAGGTCTTCTGAGAATTGTGAAGTTTACTGTTATTTGTTTCTATGTAAATAAAGTTTATGGTTATGTGATATTAATAAAGGTAGTCAAATGGCTTTTGGTGTTGGTGTGAGTTATTTAAAGGGGGCCGAGACAAAATATTATGAAACAGAAATTGATTCAGTGTATGTGATTGTGATGATGTATCTTTCAGTTGGATGATGTTAGGTTGCAATTATACCAGATAAGATGCTGACTATTTTTAAACGGAAACAAATGAGCAGCAAACTTGCACCATAATCTAACAAATATTTCAGGAACTATTTTCAGTGTCTTTAGTGTTGCACATGTGGAACATGTTACAGATCTAACAGTTTACAATAGTTCTTGATGTCAATACAAACCAGGCCAAAACAGAATATTGCATGCACTTAATTTACATATGATAGTGCTTAAGTGCACTAAATGAATTTTTTTGAGCATTCGGTTACATCATTAACATGGAACAGTCCTTTGGCTGGATTTCAGCAGCAGTTCATACAGCTCAAATATCTTCACAAAAATGTAGTGTACCTGAACTGGTAATGGAATGTGTTTCTTGCTATCGGGCCAGCCTGTTAACCATTTACAATTCCCTGTCATACTTAGTATGATAGAGAATTTTCAAGTCAAGTAAACAAATCAGCATTTTGTTTAAAGCTGTCAAATTAAACAGTGTACAGTCTGGCTTGCATTTTACATTTCCTCCATTACTGCACATTATATTCTGTTACAGACTGTAACGCATGAATCTGTGAAGCTTCTGCCTCATCTGTGATGTGAATCATTTGCTTCACAGACTTGCAAATCGCATTTACAGCAAAATATTTTCAGGCTTATACTGCAAATATGATTCTTTGTTTTGACCCAGATTAAGGAAGTTGTATTATGTAGGAGTATTTTAAAAGATTTTTCACCAGTTCTCATTTGGAGAATTCAGCTGTATTGTTTTCTGAAAAGTCTGTTAAGATCAGAATTTTTGAAGGAAGCAAAATGCGATAACAGTAGTAGAAAACATAAAGCAATGAGTAACAAGGTCACACAGACAAACCAATCAGTAAAAACTACAAGAAAAAACTAGCTAAGCTAGATTTTCCACTGTGTGATTCCTTAAAACCTTTTGTATTAGAGGTAGCATGGGATATATGCAAATGATCCCTTAAGGACATCAGGTGTTTCAGCTATATGTCACTTCTGAATGCCCATGACTTTTTTCTGTTTTAAATTGGCCTGAATTTGTCCATAACAGACTTAAAAAAGAAAAAAAAAGTCATGGGCATTCAGAACTGCCATATAGCTGAAACATCTGATGTCCTTAAGATGTCATTTGCATATATCTCATGTTACGTCTAATACAAGAGGTTTTAAGGAATCACACAGTAGAAAATTTAGCTTGATTAGTTTTTTCTTGTAGGTTTTACTGAACAGTAGTAAACATGAAAACACATATGGATGCATCCAATTACAGTGCTTGTTGGTAAAAACAGAACTTGGGTTAAGAAAGGTACACTACAACTCAGAACTGTGATATAAATGGAATCCAAAAAATTATAACTTTTTCCAGGTTATGTTTTGTGTGTTTGCATTTACATTTATTTACCCTGCCAGGTATAGAGTTGCAGTTGCCTTGTTCGCTTTCTTTTACATTGGCAATCAGGAAGCCTCACAGGAGCATTCCTGCTACCTATAAAGGAGTGACCTTGGAGCACAGAGAACATGTCAAATCAGTTATCTGCTAGCAGAGTATGGACATCTCTGTGTATTACATGGTAGGACTGACTGACTGACTGTATACCCTTAAAACCCCTTGGTTTACTCATGTCCGTTTCTTGCTGTTTGTATCCCCTATAATCTCCAGCAAGCTCTCATTTCAGTCTGTGCATTTCCTAGGCAGGACATTTCCTACTAATAAAGCAATTTCCTCTGCGTTCCATGTTGCAGAACTCACTGCCAACCATGATATACATATTTAATCTTCACTTTTAAAAGCCTCTTTAGTGGAAATAAATGCTAACAATTTTCCCACTACCTAGATCCACCAGTATACCTGTCTACCTGTTTGCCATTCTCTGAAGTTGAGGGACTTAAAGCTACACTCTTCAGATGTATAGTACAGCCAGCTTTGTATCAACTGAACCTGTCAAAGTATTTATCTTTCTGCTGTATAGGTTTGTCTTTATTAAGCATTACCTTTTTCTATTGTTTGGACTAGATCATGACTGGAGGAGGGCTGTATAGGTCAGGCTACTAAACTGCTTAACAAAAAGAAATATAAAGCATTACTCAGTGTTTTGCATAAATATGGATAAATGCAATCATCTGAGTTGCCTTTTTTGCACCAATAACTTTGCATTTCCACTGGAAAGAAGTGGCAGTTACTATCTGAAACAGATTCAAACTTAATGTCACTACCTGTTGGTAGAGAAGGTACATCAGCATTTGTCCATGTAATTTTACACCCTATTATGATGTATATGTCTTTTTTCTGTAAAATTTTCAACTGTGTCTGGAGATTTTCTCCCCGGACCTCCACTGAAAATAGGTTCTCACCCAGTCAGACTATCCTGGTAAACAAATGATAAATGAATAAATGAATACATGAATAAATAAATTAAATAAATTAAATTAAATAAATAATAAAATAAAATAAATCCCAAAGTCCCAAAACATGCATCATTATCAGAAAGGAATCATTTAAAAATTTGATAAACTAAATGAAAAAGTTACAGTTTGATGTTTTGTAAGGTAAACTCCAGTACCAAAACTCTGTAAGAACACAGGCCTGTATTTGTATATGCACTACAGAGGCTGCATGTGCTAAGTGAGAGTACAAAGCTGCAGAAAACATTTGCATGACAGTTGCCCAGCTTGACATTGCAAGTCATTGTATAATAGAAATAATGTAATTTTATCTGTAGAACATAGATGCTGTCAATTACTCTCCTGAGCTCCACTGAAGTGTCAACAGGCAAGCCCACCAGCTCCCATGACTGAGTAGTGGGTTTTGCATTATTTTAGTAAACAAAACAACAAAACTAAAACATGGAACTGTTCGCCTCTTTGTACACAGCAAATATGCTGCTGTATTTTACACATTTTTTTTTTCAGTTACTTAAAATGAGACTGAAAATCAACTATAAATGGAGTGAATCTTTATTTTGCTGAAGTGATTAGCTAATGGCAAACATAATCTTGTAGTAAGGAACAATTAATTTCTTTAAATCAAACTTTCTCATCCATATTTAAGATTTGCAGATTTCAAGATAATATGTAAAAGAGAAGGAATAGATGTTTATAAAAAGTGACCGAGTTCTGATATGCAATTAGTGTTGGTAGGAAAAAGAAAAAAAGAATGCACGTTTCTTTTCTGCTATTAGATTTCATGGTGTTGGCTTGGTAATGCTGTAATTTGTTTTCTTTTTTTTTAAAAAAGATTTTTATTAAAATTTGATTAAAGAAATATATTACATAAAGTATTCCATTTTTAACAATATTAAAAAAACACAATCATTCTATATCTAACTAACAGCATAACTATTTACAAATTACGTTCACATAAATGTCAAACTAAATTATTGGTTTGTTCATATACAATCAATAATTTTCTAGCAAGTTTAGTAAATTTTCCCACATATTAATTCTAGACATATTTCTATTAGTTCTTGACTTAATGGTCAAAAGTTCCAGACTGCAAACTTCAGTAAGAAGATTTTTAAATTCTTGAAATGTAGGGGAAGTTTCTGATTTCCAATTAATTGTTATAATTTTCCTTGCTACTGCTAAGATAGTCCATATTAATGTATATTTGGATTTTTTAACACTTTGATGTATTGGAGTGTTAAATATAATTAAAGATTTAGAAATCAAGAAGTTATCTGTAAGTAAACCTTGAAGAAAACTATTTATATCTTCCCAGTATTTTTTTTAGAAAACTGCAGTCATAGAACATATGAGACCAGTCAGCTTTCAATACTTCTTTGCATCTCCAACAACCATTGATGTTCTTGTTAATTTTATTTAGAATGTGAGGTGTTATAAATGACCTATGCATATATTTCCAGGTGTATAACTTCTACTTTAGGGAAGATGTAGTGTAGTAGGCAGATTCTAGTATATTTTGTTTGTCTTGATCTTTAGGAGCATAGTTATTAATTTTATTGAAATATTCCCAATATTTATCAGTATGAAAATTTGTATAATTTCTAAGTATTTTGTTTATGTGTGCTAATTTGTTTTTGTCAGTGTTTATATTTTGAGTAAGTGTAGTCATAAATAACATTATTTTAGGTAATGGATATATTAAATATAAGGGAATTAGATCCAAATTATTTATAATATATTGTCTACATTCCTGTATGTAAAGCCATGAGTTAGAGTCAAAGTCATATTCAAATTTTAGTTTCTCAACAGACTTTATCCTATCTTTGTCTATTAATTGAGACCAATAAACAAGTTGTTTCTCTTTGAATAATAGCATTTTTGTATTATCAGTCATGATTAATATTCCTTGAGTAAAAGCAATTGGGAAAAGCAGGAAAATCCATGTTTTGTAATTAGTGTATTTAAAAATAAAGTTCCTAAATGTTTTAAGAATGAGTAGCAAATAGTTTGATTTATTTAATTTATATGAATGTGCTGTAAAGATATCTTTTAATACCCACAAAATAGGATTATTTAACATTAGTGTTTTTTGTATGTTTAGTTTGTTAGAAGAGTCCCATGCTAACGAGATTAAATATTGTTTCCATTTAGAAGAATATGTGTTATCAATTAGAAAAGAAACTATGTTAATGATCGAGGATAGAGAATATAGTTCCAAGTTAGGAAATCTTATACCACCATTTGTCCAGTCATTTATATGATGTTGCAAAGCTATTCTGGATTTATTAGGATACCATAAAAATTTCAATAACAAAGAATTAAATCTTTTAATTATCATTTTAGAGGGAATTAATGAAAGTGATTGAATAATGTAAAGCATTTTAGGAAGAATAGTAATTTTTATAATAGAAAGCCTTTCATCCATGGAAATATTAAATTATTCCATTTTTATAGAATCTTCAGTTTTACTTAAACAATTATTAAAATTTAATTGAATGATATCTTTTATGTTATTGGTAATCACAATTCCTAAATATGTTATCTGATTATTTTGCGGTATAAGTTTTTTATACTTTTGTTGAATTGTGTTTTGTTTTAGATTAATAGGGATGATCTGAGTTTTATTGTTATTAAAACTTAAACCTGATATTTTTTGGAATTTATTAATATTTTTAAATATGGCAGGAATAGATCTGTAGTTTTCTCCTACTGTTATCAGAATATCATCAGCAAATAATTGAATTTTAGATGAAGTATCTAAATTTAACCTATGCCCTTCAATGTTTTCATCATCTCTTACCAAATTGGCCCATGGTTCCATGATCAATGTAAATAAAAGGGGGGATAAAGGGCATCCCTGTTTAGTCCCTCTTGTAATAGGAATGTTTTTTTGATATGACAGTGCCAATTTTGATATATGCCTGACTCCCTTTATATAAGTTTGTTATAAGATTTATAAACTTATCTGAGAAATTCAACTCATCTAGCAAAATAAATAAATAGTCCCAATTAACTGAATCAAAGGAACAATTTATACCTAAACCTATTAAAGTTAAAGTTTTATTAGAGGTTTTTGCTGAATCTATCAAAGTTATTGTTCTTCTTATATTGTCATAAGTAGTTCTATTTAGAATAAAACTTATTTGATCATCATTTACTAGTGATGGCAAAAAAAATTTTAATCTCTCATCGTATATGGCCATAAACATTTTATAATCTATGTTTAATAAAGAGATTGGTGTGTATGAAGAACACTTAGTAGGATCTCTGTTTGATTTGATTATTGGTGAGATAAAGGTATATTTCCAAGAAGGGGGAATGAATGTGCTGCTTTGAGAAATATTAAATACTTTATGCAGAATATTTAAAGCAGATTTAGATAATAATTTATATAATTCTGGGATAATGCTATAATTCCCAGGGGCTTTGTGTAATTTAAGTTTTGTTATCTGGTTTTGTATATCTTGTAAAGAAATGGGTTTATCTGTATTATTAGTTTGATCTCTTGATAATCTATATTTAGTATACTTTGTTATAAATGTCTTAATCAAATCTTTTGAATCCGTTATCTGGGAGTTCTGATTTATCTTATGAAAGAATTCTTTGAATTCCAGTAAAATATTGTGTATATTAGACACAAGTTTCTTCTTTTTTGAGGAATAGATCTCCTTAATATGATTACATTTATTAAGTCTTTTTGTTTTATTTGCTAAGCTATTTAAAGATCTAGGGTTCATTGAGAAGGTTGTGAATTTAAATTTCTCTATTCTGATTTTTGTTTTATGGTTTAAGATCTCCAGGTATTTTGTATTTAGTTTACTTATACCTTTCTCTTTGTTTTGTCTATCAGTATTACTATCTAAATTAAGTTTTAGCTTGTCTAATTTACCTTGTAGATCTAATAATTCTTTGTCCCAGGATTTCTTTTTATTATTATACCACAAGAGAATTCTCCCATATAAGAAGGCTGTTAAGGCATCCCAAATATAAACTTCTGAAACATGATTAGTATTATTTAATGTGATAAAGTCTTGTATCTCTAAGAGTAAAAATTCTTTAAATTCTTTCAAATTAGTTATGTATGCTGGTATTCTTTTAATCATAACAGTGTGGTTTGTTTTGATTAGTAGTTCAAAAGTTATTGAGTTCTGATCAGATAAGGGACATGAAATAACCTTTACTTTAATTAAATCATCTGTTAATTCTTTTGATATTAGAATTCTGTCTATTTTGGAGTTTGTTTTATGTCTATGGGAATAGTGAGTGAATGGAAGTGAATCTATATCTGCAAAGTTATTTATATATTTAAAAATAAATGATTGCATAAAGTCCAATAGTAATTTAGCTGAAGTTGAAATTTTTCTTTTTGCTGAGGAGTTAGTATCTACTTCACTTAATATACAATTAAAATCACCTGCTATAATTAAATTACCTTTAGAAAGACTAACTATTTCATTTAAATGCAATTTGACAGTGTTTGAACCAATACCTGGAATCCAATAAATGTTTATTAAAGTATATATTTTTTTATTTAGTTCTATTGTGACTGAGCAAAACATACCTTTGTTATCTTTGTATATTTCTAGTATTTTAGGCATGGGGAGTGTTTTATTCCATAAAATAGCTACTCCTCTTTTCTTTTCACTATGTTCTGAACTTGTTAAGATTGAATAATATCTGGTATTTAACTTATCAATATCTGTGGATATTAGATGTGTTTCTTGTAAAAAGACAAGATGTGATTTATGTATTTTAAGATATTTGAGCAAGCTTCCTCTCTTGCAAGGATTATTTAGACCATTAATATTTATTGAAATACCCTTTAAAAGAAACATTTATATTGTGTGTTATAAATATATACAAGGTAAATCACTTGTATTCCTCTCTGGTAAGCACTAATGCTAGAAAACGTAATTATCAAATCATAGACATATTGAAGAGTCTCAAAATATGTTGCTATCGTGAACGTCATAAAAAAGAATAACATAACATTGTAACAAAACATCAATATAACAAGTCTACCAGAACCCTTCCTGGAGTTATATACTCCTAATTCGAGTAGGCTATACCACTCAAATTATCCTCCTAACAAATAGCAACAATAACTCAGCTACTGTCAAAAAGTGTTATTTTCTGTAAGAAAGAGAAAAAAAATGTATATATTCTTCACTGTTTCCTTCCCTCTATCCCCCTTTCCCTTTTAAACTATTCATTAAATTATTATTACATTTAATATAATATATCCAATTACTATATCTGTGCTTGAAGTTCAATTATTGTTAAGCAATTACAACAGACAGGAAACATAATTAAAACTATTCATAAACTGTTTAACAATCATAGAATTACAGATAGGATTGTCATAAACATATGCTGGCATTTCTTTTTCTTATATGACATTTAGTAATTTTGTATATATGCAGTTTATGTGAAATACATTAACAATCAACGAATGTTTCATAGTATGTATTTATGTTATTTAGTATACTTTAGCACTGTATATAAAGTTATCTGATATAGTGTAGTTTTTATATTAACTATATTTACAAATGCAGGTATGGGATTACAAAATTAAGATTATTGTGTATTAATATGTTTTATGTATGTGTTTATATGTATGAAAGTGTTTAAACTGTTTATTTGTGTTTATATACTTATTTGCGGTGAAACCGCGATTCAACATTCTAAAAAGACAGTGTGACTATCCCATAAGGTTAAAGTTCATAAAAATTGTGTTGCACAGTCAAGAATGATGACATCAGGATGTTTCTTCTTCCTATAATGAACGGAGCCTCTCGAGCTGGATTTCAAAGCTGTTGTAAGTAAAGCGGGAACAAATAATGCTTTAATTCTTTTTTTTTTTTTTTAGTCTCTTGAGTCCGCGTGGAACAACTATCAAAACTGGTATATGAAAAAAAAGCTGGAAAGTGCACGAGTCTCTCAGGGGTTATCAACAAGATATTAAAATGTAGATGCATCATTTAATGACTATACGCATATTGTATGTTCAATCGCTAAAGTAATAATTATTAAACAGAAGCAGTCCCATTAATCTTGCATAGATATTAGTAATACATTAGATTCAGAATGCTTTCTACATCCATCCTAGCCCTGAAAGCTTAACATTATTCGTAATTACATTAACGTCCACATTCAGATCTCTCTATTTCACACAATATCATACGAACAGCTTTCATTTCCCCTTGTCTTTCATTTAAACCAGAAGAACATTTTCAATAGTATTCTTATTAAAATTTTAAACACATTCAACATACATAACCACATTTATGCTAACAGTATGCAATACATGAACACACATACATATTTAGTACAGTAAAAAAGGGAGAAGAGAATATTACACTTACATGTGATTGCAACTGTGAATTTACTTTAAAGTCTTATGTTTAGATTTAAAGTTTCATATTAATGGAGCAAATCCTTATTTCTTTAGCTTCTTTTTTTTTTCGACTGACTTCCAGTTGTCATTTTCAGCTAATCTTTTAAGACTTGCAGTTGCCCATTCCATATCTTCTAGCTTTTCAATTATTTTGTTAGCGTTAACAAAATTAAGGGCTGTATCTAAATCATCAAAAGTTTTGATACCATCCTGTAGAAAAATTTTTAATCTGGCTGGGAATAAAAGATGAGTTTTTATTTGTGCCTTTTTGAGTTCTTTGATTAAAGATAGGAAAAGTTTTTTTTTTTGCTATTACTGTTGAAGAGTAATCATTGTCAAAACGAATGATGTTGTCATTTAATTTAATAGGAGCTTTTGCCCAAGCTGATTTTAGCACTAGTTCTTTGTCATATGAAGATAAGAATTTTACAATTACAGACTTAGGAGAGTTATTCTTACTTGTTTTAGATGAAGCAAAAGATCTGTGCAATCTTTCAATATCATATGACAAGGCTTCTGGTAGGTCTAGAGCTTCTTGTATCCACGTTGTCAGGAACTTTGATAGATTGTTTCCCTCTATGTTTTCTGGTAAGCCAAATATTCTAATGTTGTTTCTTCGAGACCGGTTTTCTAAATCATCCACTTTGGATTGTAGGTATGTATTTTGCTTTATTAGAAAGTCTATATTATTCTCATCTTTATGTACTCTACTGTCAATGTCATTTAGTGCTAATTCAATACCTGAAATTTGAGATTTTTGTAACTGCAGATCTTCGTGCATCTTTTCCATCTGTTTAGTGCAGTCTTGTTTAAAGATATCAATCTTTAAATCCATTTTATCTATTTTGGTAGATAATTCTTGTACAGTAATGAGTAAAGAATGTAAGTCCTTCTTTAGAGCAGATTCTTGATGTACTGCTTTTGATGTAGCCATTCTGTTGTCATTGAAGACAGATATAGTATCCAAAGTATTCTTGACAGGAAAAAATCAAAATTTCTTCAGAATTGTTATATGTAGTCGTAGAACTAGATGAGAAGAATTTATTACTGAAGACTGTAAGTTCCTCCAATAAGATTTACTATAAAAATCCTGTCATACAAATTTTAAACTGACAGAGCTGAAGAGAATTGCTGCTATTCAGAGCCCATCTTGGCCACGCCCCATCGTAATTTGTTTTCTTGTACTTAGAGGTCTCCCCTTCTAAACCTTAAAATTAATTAGATGTTAGTTTCTAAGCCTGACCGTCATTAGATTTTATTGTCTCATCTTCTGCTAGAATATTGCAAACAACAACTTGTTGAAGCATAAAACAAAAGTTAACATAGTTGATTTTATGGAGAAACTAATGTGATGCAACCTGCTTGCTACATAATTTATGGATGTAGGTTTTGGTATGCCTTTTTTGAATGTGCTCCTCTGTCCAACTCTGCTCTTTACATTCTGTGATTCAGGATTTTATTTTATTTCTTATTATTTTGTTTGGGATTTGTTAACTGAGCTGCAACAGTGATTCTTGTAGACAATTTTCAGACTCTGCCAGGAAGTACATACTCAAGTAAATTGCAAATAAACCATGGATTTTGTTACTATTTATACCTCTAAATGTACTTTAAAAGTATCATGACATTCAGAGGTGTAACTATATGCAAGGGAGAATATATGGCAATTTTTGCTAGCTTAAAGTAGCAAATGGCTAAAGAATGTTATTTGGATAAGCAACAATCAGGCATGTGATAATAAGGTGGACGTCAGTGATACAAGCAGCATTGGTAACTGGTGCAGGGGATGAAGTCTGTGAGCTGTTAATGAACTGCTTTTTATTGTCCAGGGTTTCACTCCTTCTGCCGCCAGAGGAAGTTACTTAACCAAGCATTTCTCCTAGGCTAAGTCTGAAAAAAGGTCCAGTGGGATTGGTGCTCTGTCCCAGTTAACAAACGCAAATAAACAAATACAGGTGGAATATATGAGAGTATGAATAAAAACAGGTGAATTAAAAATATAGAAGAGTTGAACTTTAGCAAGCTAGTAGTATCACCATTTGATGGCTTGTCAATTAAATGATTTACTTACATGACCAAGGGCAATTGATTTGAACAGAAAAATTAGATTTTGTACCAGAATATGTGTTACAGTCTTTTAGTAGTCAAACATGTAAATAAACTAAAAAACTAATATGTTGCATAGCTTAAAATTGTAAATCTATAAAATAATTGATGTGCTGTTGTTTCAAGAATTTTTCTTTTTCTTACTACCGGAATGCCTAGGCCAGGGAAACATTTTCACCAAAGGTACTGCTTGACTATGTGCATTATTAAGTGAAGTAAAGAGGGATTACCTGACGATTTTTGCTAAGGGACCACCTATCCCTTAAAAAAGTAGTATTGACTTAAATTACAGAACATATATTAGGAGTGCTTAATAAAAGTGCATTTATTCTGTTGGTGTTTCTTTAAAATATGTTGCTGTGATACATTTTGGTTGCCTGAATTAACTAAGTTAAAACTGTAGAACTTTAATAGTGCTGCGTCCAAACTACACTTGATTTGTATGAGCTGTACTTTGGCAGTAATATTGTGGATGGTCTGACAAGTAGGATATGACAAAGGGGTGAATTCTAACTAGGGGAATATAGTGAGAAAGATTACAAGAAGGGGATATTTAGGAAAAGGTAGAGGATAGAAATGGGTTTTGGAGGGAAGGTAATGAATATTTTAAATGAGATAGAGGAGAAAGTGTGCCCGGGATGGGTGATGTGTAGGTAGGTGTGAGTAGTGGAGTTTACTTAGGTTTAGAGAGTATGGTATTTAGATGAAGGGAAGCAGTTGTTATATTTGCATTAGGTATATGTAAGTATTTCAGTACATAACACATTTAAGTATATCAGGAATGTTTTAAAATGTACATTTATCAGCCTTCTGGCAGTGAAGTTCATAGGAACTCTAACTTGTTTTTACTAGACCAAGCGGAGATATATGCCCGTATATCTACTGGAAGAATAAGCCTTTTCTGGTGGGAAAGACTGATTTATTAGTAGTGATGTAATTCATCTTTAAACACTGAGTGGTCAGGAAATGTGATGCTTTCCCAGGTAAAGGTATCAGGAAAGGTTCCACCTTGCAGAAGGTAGGGACATTGCTCACTGGCTGTATGATGGTTTTTACTTGCTGTGGGGAGGGCTCCTTCAGGTAGCAGTATAAGCATTATTGCTCTACACCCTTGGCCTGCGTACAAGGCTGGCAAAACTTAGATGCAGTACTATATTATTTAGATGGAGATAAAGTGTAGCTCGTAAGTTACTGATTCTTCCCCTTCTGTCCAGTTATTTACTGACCTGCATCACTTGTCATTGGAATAACCAGTACTGCTGGCTGAAATTGCAATGTTGTTCTAAGGACCCAGATTTGTTATTTGTTGTAAAAGCATTAATTTCTCTACTTGACTGCTGCAGTCATTTTCCCACTAATAAAATCACATAACACTAGAAAGAAAAAAATAGCCAGTATTAGGTGAAACAGATTTGAAGTTGATGACATTACATGGTGTTAAGGGCTAGAATGTGCTCAGGAGCAACAGTGATTCTATACTATCATAAGAACATGTCTTTTTCACCATTTCTTCTTTATGTGAGTTGGAGATTGTTTGCTTTTGTACTTACAAAACTGGACCGAAGAAATAATAATTTCCATTTTTTTGTACTTTCAGGCTCTTGACAGTTACAAAACTGCCTGTGATTATCACACTGCAGAAGCAGATAAAGCCCTGCAAATACTGAATGAACAAATTAAGATGTCTGTGATTGGAAGTCAGCTTCAGACAGATGGACTCCAGACAAGACTTACAGAAGCCAAAGATGCTGTTGAGGTCTCTGCCAACATTATTCTTGTATTTATTTAGATAAATTCAAATTGCTGCTGTCTCCTTTCAATGTTAGTATTTTTATGGTACTAAATGAATGAATATTTAGAAATAAAACTGATTAAAGTTATAAATGTACTGAATAAACAGTAGCAAGATAGAGCAGACTGTAGGAGACCATCCAGAAGTTTAATGAGTCAAGAAATTATAGACTGAGCTGTAGACCTTCTATGTGCATACACATCTCAGTACTGTTGGCTGTTACAGCCATTCTTGTATTCATGGACATAAAGTTAAATGCACTGCAAATACAAGAGGGCATTTAATACAACACTGAGGAGCAAACACTCTTCCAGTTGTAAAATATCCCACTCAGATTGTGCATGTGTCATTTTAATCCTACATGGGTCTTTAGTACGAATTTTGCCTTCAGCTGTTGTCTATCTATCCCACCCTACTTACCTTGCAAGTTGCCAGTGATGAGCCTGATTTTACACTTCACAGCAGTCTTTGGTGTTATCTGTACTGATATTTATGTATTACATTTCAGGCAAGTTTACGTTTGAGAGAGCAGATGGCACCTAAAGTTTTTTTTTTTTTTTTTAAGTGTTCAGGACTAATATGTAACATGTTATATCTACACTAGTCCTTTAAATGTATTCTTTTTAAATTTTTATTACAGTTCATAATGTTGTGTAGTTTATTAGGGGTGCAGTTCCCCATGTAATTACAGCCTTATCTGATAGTTTCAGTAATAGATTTCTTAGATTTCAAGAATGTCTGTATTGAAGAACTCATTAATGTTTCTCCCATTTCCCTGACTCAGGGGCCCATAATGGAAGCATAGCCCGAGTGAGATTCACATTGTAAGGCTAGATATCCAGCAATAAATATGGTAACACTATGTATTTGTTTTTGGACACTTCTAGCAAATATTTATTCAGGACTCAACAGTACATGTATCACACCACCAACATACAGGCAAAACACTGGGAAGCATTGTTTGCAACCTGCCAATATACAAAAATGTTTATGAAGACATTAACAACAATATGTGCAAAATCTGTGGGATAAAGTGGCATGTCCAGGGCTCAGACATGCCATCCAAAACAACAGTGGTATTATGTACATTCCTAAACCTATGAACCTATGAACCTAACAGTCTAGACCAGTCATGCTATTAGTCTGAATTATTTGTTGATGTCATGTGTTAACCAGTCTTTTAGAATCTCAGCCTTGTTTGTCTTGTGTCTTGTAGGAAAGCTATTCATTGTGACTATACTTGGTTCTTATTCCATCATACATTTATGTTAATCCCCCATATGCCAAATAGTCCCCCTGGGGAAGAGTAATGAAGCCAGAATTTAGGTGCAGTTACTTTCAGTATTTCAAATCTCTCTCTGTCCCGCTACCAAGCAAGGCAGGTATTCAGATGGAGGTATACTTGCAGGATGCAGTCTGTTGACATCAGTACCCCTTCCCATGGGCCTATTGTGTAACACCCTTATAAACCAATGCAACACATCTACCCACAGCTCATAAGTGTGCCTGTCAATCCCTTGTCAAAAGGTGTGCCATGATGGCTTCTAAGTCTCCTTGATGACTGATTCAACTTACTTCTTCCATTTATGTGATTCTTTTTGGGAACCTTGCAACCTGGGAAAGCCAGGCCTTACTACCCCTTATGCAAAACAAGTGTTTCCTATCCATGGCTTGTCTTTCTCCTGTAAAAGGGAAATAAACATAAAAGTTATGAAAACTGTGAATGTGGATGGAGAGAGAGAGAGTACTTGAAAAGCATACAACACCAATGGTAAATTAAACTTTTTGATCTAGGTCCAGTAACTGGGGTTTAACCTTTTAATCATGCTCCTGCATTTAGCTACTTGCATCCTACATCACATAGCGACTGTTCTCTGAGCTGAGGTGCTATTTGCACCTCAGGATGTTTAACAGATTTTCACTAATAGATGGTGAAAAAGTGCACCTGCAAAACATGTGATGCTAATTTACATCTGTATTTAACATTTACTTTGTAGCTTGAAAATTTACTAAATCTGTGCAACTCTGAAAATAGCCTAGGCAAATCATTTTCCAGGTTCATCAAGTAAACCAAAAGTCATTTTCGTACTGTGCTTGCATGACTTCCTTACCACATACTGTAAGCCGCTGAATTACTGAAGAATGTAAAGCCTCAGCTGCATGCTCCAGATGTAAAACAAACAGCAGGAGGAACACTAGGCATCCCTGATATGTCAGTTATTTAAATAAAATATGAAGAAAAGATGTCTACACTTGTTTTCATCTGTACTTTTAATGGCATGTAAATGGTGGCTAGTAATTTTAAAAGTCTTTCTAGGAATCCAAATAATTCCTAGAGTGTAAGTAAATAAGTAATCCCAATATGCACTGTGAAATGTCTTTTCTGTATCCAGACTTAAAACCAGAAGCTTTTTAAGGACTTTGAACCTCCTTCATTAACATCAGAGTCTTTTTAATGTTATCTAAAATCTGGCAACCAGAAATAAACCAACACTGATTCAACTGCAGCAGGACAGGCATCATGGGAGCCCACCTAGATGCCAATGAGGCTGTAAAAATTTTGTAATCCAAATTAAAAGCTAATATGGGCCTATATGATTCTAAGTCTTCTGAATAACTATTATTACAGCTTCATATATAAATGCATAATGGTCACAGATGAAATAACCATATTTGATGCAGTGTCTGGAGTGTCGTCTTCCCCCATTGATATTCTTCCACTTAGGCCCCATGTGGCCCAGAGGATTTCCCCTTCTTAGCTTTGCCAGCAATGCTGACAGCATATCATGAATAATAAGGAACTAAAGCCATTCCTGTCTTCAAAATACAACTCAGGGAGGTTAAGTCTTCTTTAAAACTATTTCACTTCAACTTTCAGAGATTCAGTTCTTTCCTCAATGGTATATAATTCATCATTGACACTTGACCACCCTCATAATTTCATAAAGGTATTAACTTACCACTGCTTATAGATTGTATCTTTCAGACCTTACTTTTCATCTGAGGTGTTCTACAGTCTATATGCTGATGACCTGAAATTGGGTAAACTGATTACAAGTGTTACAGATAAGGCATGTCTGCAAAATAATTTGACTAAATTGACCATTTTGGCACAGCAGAATAATATGTTGATAGATACATCAAAAACTAAGCATATGAGATTTGGGAGACATAAATTGAAAGGTGATTATTTAATACAGCACACAGTGATTGAAACTGTAGAGTCATTTAAGGACCTGGGTATATGGGTAGATTCAGCTATGAGTTTTTCTAATCTTATCAAGCAATTGGTTAATGATAGTTATAGAACTATAAGTTGTATAAAAAGATTTATAATGTCTAGGAAATCAAACATAATTAAGTCATTGTTAGTTACATTAGACCCTAACTTGAGTATGGAATAACAATATGGAAACCCTATAGGAAAACAAGCATGAATAAACTGGAAAAGAGTACAGCGGAAATATACCAAAGGTATCCATGGATGTGAAAATCTAAGTTATTATGAAAGACTAAAATATCTGAACTTGTACAGTGTCTCTTACAGATATTTAAGAGGAGATCTGATTCAGGTATATAGGGCATTTAGGGACAACTACCTCTGGGAATGTTTGGGGTTATCAAAAAGTACTAGAGAATCTTCAATTAACGCATGTAGAAGATTCTATAGGAATGAGAAGTACACTAATTGGTTCTCTGACAGTAGCTGATGCTTGGAATGGACTACTAAATTACATTAAAGCAAGTACTAGTTTAGACATTTTTAAGAACAGCCTGGACATTAATTATGGGAAGAAGTGTTTTGGTGTATTGGCAAGCTAGAAGGGCATTAATGCCTGTGCTTGAAACATTTGTATGTATGTATTGCTGTAGAGCATCCATTACTTTATAAATAGTGCAATTAATCATCAAGCGTAAAGTTAGAACCTTTTGAGCGCTGGGAGAACTATCATAATCTCCAAATCACAATCATCTACACTTAAATTCTATTTTTGCATCCATTGATTTAACAATTTTCAATTTCCATAGTTATGTACCATTCCTAAGATCTGGTATCCTCAACAACTTGATTTGCACACTGGTCTGCAACTCCTACATGCAAACTCTATTGAGAATAGACCTTGTCGATTTGTTGCTGAGGGCCCAACTTCAAAGAACAGGCACCTTAAATATCTGCCCCTACCCCAAATGGCCATTTGCATCAGATAGCCATTGATCTAATTGAAAAAGAACGTAGTCCAAACCAAAAAAATGGAATTTATTGAACACAAAAACCACAAATTGAATTGACCTAGGTTTCGTCTTAACAGTAATTTTTGTTCTATAAAGCCTATACTTAGGCTTAAATATATTACCGGGAAGTCTTGACAAGGTTTTTCATATATATATATATATATATATATATATATATATATATATATATATATATATTTGATATATTTATTTATGTTTATTTAACAGTTATATACGTTATATATATTTTTTGTATATATGTGTAGGTTTTAGTCTATGTCATGTTTTAAGAAGTTTTTAAATGGATGATTGATTAATTGGATTGTTTCAGGGGGTGTGTTCATTTATTTAAAGTGTGGCTTTTTAACATTTTAGCATTCTGAAGAAGTCTTACTGTTAAGAAGAAACCTAAGTCAATTCAATTCATGTTTTTTGTGTTCAATAAATTCCATTTTTTGGTTTGGACTACGTTCTTCTTTGGATTTATTCGTTTTTTCTGGTTCCTGGTTGGTCTTATTGTAGCCATTGATCTAATTACTGCCCAAACCATTCTCTATAAATCTGGAAATTATAAAAGGACATATTAAACATCAGGGAAATATTGCCATTGTTAAAAACCAAAGAGAAAATCAGAGTAACATAATCCAAGATACTCCCAAGTCAATCTGAAGTATTCTCTTGACATCAGTGCCGTGAGTATTCTTGTGCAATTCCTGTGTGAGGTAGAGCAGAATGCATACCTACTGTTTACATACCAAAATGTCAGGCTACATCCACAAGGTCCATTGTTGGACAATAAGGATCATAGGAAGTTATTAGGCTAATGGCCCTAGAGTCCTTACAAGACTAACCAAGTTCTACCCTTATTTACACGATCAACACCTATTGCCCCTGTCCAAGAGGGACACAGGTGGAATCCCAGGGTGAATTTATGGTTACCCATCTAATTGTCCAGATTGCGTTTCAAGAGGGCTAATGGGGTGCTCTGTTTGACATAAAGTGGGAGTCCGTTCCAAAGGTGTAGTAACCTCTGGGAGACAAATCTGTCCCTCCAGTAGGTTCTGTTAATGTCACATACTGGGCTAAGGTCTTTAGAGCGAGTAACCCATGTACAATTTGATTTGTGGATATACAGCATTTCCAGTAAAGCAGGGTCAGAGATGGCCTTATATACATGGCAGAAATTGCCTCTGATTAGTATATATGAAACAGAGTAAAGTGACAGTGATTTCAGATGATCCACGTAGGACAGATTCTGAAGACCTTGAATTTTCCTTATAAAGAACCTTTGTGGTCTCTCCAGTTGCTACAGGTGCTTGGAAAGATGCATACCAAAAGGGGTGTTGAGTTGTACTCCGTTATTGACCTGATGAGGGAAGAGAGCAGGGAGGTTATAACTTCTTTCTTTCTTGAGGCAATGCCTTTACCTATGAGATGAACAATGTAGAATGCCCTTCTTACCAGTGTGGAGACATGGAGATCAAAGGTAAGGTTGCTGTCAACCTGTGTGCTCAGGTCTCTCAGCACTGAGTGCATACTTAGGGTGTTGCTATTGTTGTGGTAGTTAGCAGGAACATCGCCCTTACCGAAAGGGATGATAATGTATTTTTTGCATTAAGTTTAAGGCCATCACTTTGGCACCAATCATTTGTTTGTATAACACCCTCTTGTAGGACGTTGACAACATTTGGAGATTCTATGACCACTCCCGGTTTGCAGTTATCAGCAAACTTTGCCACAGACCTTTAGTTTTATCTTGTACTTTGGAGAAGTGGATTCTAAACAGTAGAGGTCCCAGGACTGATGCATATGGAACACCACTGATTACAGGTATGCTGTTGGAGGTGGATTCCCCTATTTTAACTATATGCGTTGTATCAGTGAGCCAGTTAGTGACGCATCTAATGATACAAGAGTTGATACCTAGCTGGGTGAGTTTGTCAATAATGCGTGAGTGGGGGGATAGTGTCTAAAGCTTTGGCTAAGTCAAGGTAGGCTGTATGCACAGATTTCCCCCTCCTCCAGGGCCTTGGTGACTGTTTTGAGGAAGTCTACCAGGTTTAAGAGGCATGATTTCCCTTTGACAAATCCAGACTGAGTAGGATGAATTGTTTGGAGATAACCTATGTCTTTTTTGATAACGTCCATGATGATTCACTCTTTGGCCTTGCAGATAAGACTAGTCAGGCTAATAGGTTTGTAGTTCCTGGGGTCAGTGGAAGCACCACTTTTGTGAAGGGGAGTAACGGTGGCCATTTTCCATTCAGCGGAGGACAAAGCTGTTGTTTAGACTATGATTGGAAAGAGTACCCAATGGTGTTGCTAATTCTTCTTAGAGCCCATGTAGGATGTAGCTTGGGATGTTATCAGATCCCATAGATGCTGTGTTTTGGGCCTTAGAGAGGGCATTTATGACCTGCTCTTTAGAGATGCAAGGTAGGGGAAAGCCGGTAGGGATGTCATGGGGTTGGCCAACTATGTCCACAGGCTCAGTATATGTGGTATCATTAACCACCAGTTCAGTACAAATCTGAGCCTTTCCTTTTAGGTTACAGATGCATCTAAAGAATGCCTTATGGTTGTCCTTAGTTGAGGAAGCTAATTTGGATTCATAGTTTACTTTGGAGGACTTCACAAGATGTCTTATTTGCTTGTTTAAGCTGTGGATAAGAAGCTAAAGATTTCCTTATCTTGGGTTTCCTCAAATGTCTAGACCTGAACACCCCTTATTTCAGGAGTCCAATTCAAGTGCCCTGTTAAAGCAATGGCCACTTCATAAAAGTACAAAACCTCTGACATTTCCTTTAACTCCTTGAGATCTATGACATGCAATGGCTACTATTAGCAGCAGACCACTCCAGCACCATTTTGTAGTAGCAAACTTACCATGCCCACCCTACAGCTGCAGTTTAAACTTGAATATAGTTCCTTTGGTCAATAACCGTACTACATCATACTGTTTAATTCCATCCAACAAAGAAAAAACTACATTATGCAAACTTTCCCAGCTTAGCATGTTCTTGTTTAGGCAAATCTGTCTCTTGTAAACTGCATGTATAGGGAGAGAGTTGTTTGCTGCAGCTGAACACATGAGCCCACATGACTGAATTTCCCATCATATTCACATTCCATGAAAATACCCATAAGAAGACTCATCAGTAATAAGTTCAGATGCAATCCTGGATCCACAAAAACTACATACCACCTGCTTTGTGGCCCCTTCAGGCAACATGGGACAGGCTAACCCAATCACAGTGGAGAATCAAAGATCACCAAAGCAGGTGCTTCTGTGGCCTAACAGTCAACTATGCATTGAAGCTAAGAGCAATCCATCAAATTATGAATACTAAGTCAAAGTACACCAAAATATTGCTGTACAATAAACATATAGGTCTAGGTGCTCCTCATCAAGAATCTTTGAGATAACCCAAAGTATATGAACTGTATTCAACCTCATCAGCACTTTGAATGACATTTCATAAAGTAAACAATAACGCAGCCTCTCTCAGAAGAAAAGGTAAGAGCAGGAGACTTTGCAAAACCATTACACAACACGTCATTTCGGCTTATACAAACGCTAATAACAGAATGGTTTTCATGATATAGCTAGTTTGTTTAAAAATAGTCATATGGCCTGCTAAAATGCAGTCCTACTACAATGTCACTCTTCCAGGATATCAGCAGAGCACTCAGGCTAAACATGGTTATTGGCTGTGTAAAGCAATGCTGCAGTGTTGATACTGCTGTTGTTTGTCAGTGCGGAAATCATAAAATGTATTTCTGACTTGTACCACTAGATCCCTGTCCTTCTTTGCAGTTAACCAGCATTCTTAGAATAAAAAAGAAAACCAACAAAATAGAGTCCAAAACTGAATCGCTCAGACATGGTGTTGTCTGTTTGAAGTTATCAGTGTGAGGTTATCATTCACCTGAAGATATATTACAGCAGAGTAGTCATGCGAGGTGTAAAAGAAACTAATACTATACATCTCATCCATCATAGGTTCATAGGTGTGACTGTACATCTCGTCCATCATAGGTTCATAGGTGTGTACTAGGCTAACGGCCCTGGAGCCTATATAAGCCTAGCCCGTCATATGTGTGTACTAGGCTAATGGCCTGGAGCCTATATAAGCCTAGCCCAAGAAGATTCCCAGGCATCGTGCTGCCCAAAGTTAGTTCCCATCAGAAGTATCTCATGAAGAAAGAAGCCTCAGATCTGAAGAAGGCTTTAAGCTGAAAGAGCTTGTCCAGTACCTGAGAAGTAGATTGTCAGAATAAAGTTTTACTGTTCGTTTTATTTGTTCTTCTATGGTGGCTTGCCCATATTTTATCCAAGTCTGCTTCATTTGTTTTTGGGCTTCCTTCAGTGGTGTCTACCTGCTATTTTTGTTTTATTTGAGGTTTAATAGTTTTGCAGGAGAGAAGCCACTGTTCACTCTGTTAATAGTATCTCATTTACTCAGAAGCCTAGAATTTAGCTTTTCGACATTGTTAGTAAAGGTTTCCTAGCACATTGTTAGTGAAATATATTTCTAGCATGCATGTTGCCTTATACCCTTTTATCACTTCATGTTGTAAATTATTCCATCAGTGACATCTATATTGAATAGTAACCATTTTTCTACATTTTAGAGAGTGTGTGTGTGTGTGTGTGTGTGTGTGTGTGTGTGTGTGTGTGTGTGTGTGTGTGTGAGAGAGAGATTATAGTACAATTGTTAGAAATGTGAAAGCACTGAAACACATATGATCAATGAAAACATTTCAAACATCAGATTACCAAACACCCAATAGATTGCTAGGACAAAGATCACAAATAGAAAATTATTTATTTTTATGATCTGTAGACCAAAACCCTTCCTTGGGATTCTGACCTAATTTGTTTGCCTGTACCATCTTAGTAATGCATGCTAACGCTAATCCTACACCTCATCTTAGGAAAACCTTTCTGTAACATTACCACTACACAAGACAACTCAAACACATGCTACACACACACACACACACACACACACACAGCACTAAATGTATCCCCTTACCTAACCCTTACTGTAACTCTTAACATGCAAACACTCGCATGCATACTAAATCTATCCCCTTACTTAGCTCTTACTCTAACCCTATCATACAAATCCTGACACACATTAAAGCTATCTTCTTACCTGGCTCTTTAGACCTAAACATTCGATATATCTGAAACTTTAGACATTAGCACTTAACACAACAGACACTTACCTACCTACTGCAATTCATCTTCCTCCTTTTGGCAGTTATTGTATTTTGATAGTAAGTGCACTCTACCACATTTCCACATGGTTAACTCCATCAAACAAGTTGCAGTTTAAGTGAACGTCACTCGTATACTCTTATATTATGTTTCCATCTATCTATATCTTTGTGTGTACATATATAAAAGGATAGATGCAAATCTACTACAGGTCCTCAAATACAAAAACACTGAGTAGAAGGTACTTAAACAAATGTGTTCTAAATTGCTGTTGTCAATCACAAGTTAAAAAATGAAATCCCCAAACATCAAAAATGACTCAAAACATTTTATTTAGATGGAATAAGTCCCTAGCATCTCCCACAATCCTGCAACATATATATATATATATATATATATATATATATATATATATATATATGGATCTAGGATGTTTGCTCGAATAAGCAAATGTTCAAATCCATAATAACTGAACACACTTTAACAAAAGCACTTTTATCGAAAAAGTGCTTTTGTTAAAGCGTGTTACAAAAAAACCCAAAAAAAACTACATTAACATTTTAGCGGGGGGACGCACCACCCAGCCCCCCACACCCCCCTACTTTAATATTCTCCCTCCGAGACCGCATTACAGTGGGGAAAAGGGAATTTTCCCTTACCCGCCCTGTAGTACAGCCTCAGCAACAGGCATACTTACGCAAAAGTGCTTCTTCAGTCAAAAGCACTTTCACATAAATATGCCCGGCTGTTTGGGTTTCAGTCGTTTGCTCATTCGAGCAATCGTCTGGGACCCATATATATATATATATATATATATATATATATATATATATATATATATATATATATATATATATATATATATATATATATTAACTCTTTGATGGCATTACCATGGGGAAAGGGAAAATTCCCAGTTGCTATTCATGAAGACTAACAATTTGCAATCTTTAAATTGTCAGTCTTTTAATGCTCGAGCAATGTAATAGAACTCGTAAGGTATTTTGTTTTGCATTTACACCTATGTGAGACACTGGCTACTACCTGTTATGATTGCAATACATGTATTTCATTTAACTTCTTAGTTATGTTCAGATTTTGTAATGGACCTGTACTTTTTAGATAAAATTTTAAGAAATGATGGTCAGTTTCTAGATGTGTGCTTAGCTGTCTTAACATTTTAATGGATTGTAACATTTGTTAGGATATAGCAACAAATGAATTCTCAGACTTGAAATAACATTGTTTTGTATGTAAGCCTAAGAAAGAAAAGACAGCTTCCAGATCAGACATTGTGCATTCCATTTTCCAGTACACAGGATCTACATGTTAAAGTAACTATATCATGGCATATGCTAGCAAATTAAATTTAGTTTTTTAATTTGAAATTATACTTGTAAATTAAAAAAAGAATGAATACCACTTCTTTTGAGTTATTTTTTATAGTGTAGTATTATAGTGCTGGGCATTACTGCTTTTTTATCTATGACAAAACATAAAGGTAGCAATAAATATAGCTGCAAGATAATAAGGTGTCAGTGTTTGCTGTGGATTGTCATCCTTGACATTCTGCATTATAGTATTTATACACATCTCCATCCTTAGAAGTACAGACCTTCAGTTTTGAAAGTAAAATTCCCATTTACAGCATTGCAGTTGCTTTAAACAGCAAAGGATTGAGGACAATGCAAACATATTAAGCTTGAAACAAGTCTTGGTAATTTATTCAAGCAAAGCTTACATAATTAAGACTACAAGTTGGATCTGTCATCCTTTCACAGTTGACATTTAGACACAGTGTCATATCCTCTCCAGGATTAACTCTAACAAATAATGCATTCTAATCCAGTTCTTATGTAGATTATTCATGACAATAGTGTAGTAAACCCTTAGGATACGCAGTAGCAAGCTTTGCCCATGCCTTGCCCAACACTAACCTCAATACAGTTTAAACACACATACTGTAAGTATAATTTGTAACTTCAAACTGACTGAATGACTATAAAAACTTTTAAGCATTACAAAGTAGAAATTCACTTTGATACACAATTTGTAGAGCAATACATGTTTTATTTTTATCACTTACTGCCTTGTTACACTGTGGTCATTTTTTCTTCTTTGCTTCACTCAAACGTTAAATGTTTTGACTTCCATTTAACAATATATTTATGATTGGTGATGCAATTATAATCCTCTTTATCATAAGCAAATATAGACCATTGTCTTTTGTGCGTAGACACATGTATATGTAATACCTAGATATCAATACTTTTCACAGGTATAATATTACCTGCCATGGATTGGGATATTATCATGTGGCCTTCACCCAGAGGATTATGGCACAGCTTGGGATGCCACCCATATGTAATAACTTACTACAACAGTAACTATTTTCAGCAGACGCGGCACGACTGTAGACAAGATTCTTGTTGTAATAGTAGATCTTCCATGAGAGGTCATTGTAGCAGGCATGTGAATGTTTCCTTCCTTTTTCCGTGGTTAGGAAGGATCGCAATTTTGAAATAATGACTTGTTATAATGTTCTTCTACTTGTGTGGAGTTATTTTCAGTCTATAAAATACTGTTTTGCATCCTCTAAGGTCAGTTAATTTCTAAGCTAATAGCCTTTTTGAACACCAGAAGGGGCCCAAAGTACTGAAGAATATCCTGTGGGATGTGGCTTATATGGGGGTGGTGCTTATGCAACAGAAATCATAAGCAGCTTGGAATGAGACACCTGACTATTTTCACAGGGATTTCAGGCAGCTCATGCAAAAAGCTGCCTGGAATAAAGTATGGTAAGTTGGAAGTAACTAAAAGTATAATGATGTACTGTTATAGCTGCCACTCCTTTTGAGGATCATATGTTATGATAAGTACCCTGAACTTGCTCTGTACATTGTGTGCATTTTTGAACAGACATATTTAAACCACTTTCACAAATTTGTTGAAATGACAGCAGCATTTCTTATATGCATATTAGTCTAATTACTGTCACCAAATTCCAGTTTTTAACCAACATTCTGTCAAAATTTATACAGCTTATTTCCCACTTCCACTTTACTGGTACAACATAGCAGAACAAGAGATAATCTTTACAGTATGCTAGCTATTGCTGATATTAACTCAGTGCCATGTAATAAATGAAATATGTCACTGTTTTAATATATTTGTCAGTATCAATGGACAAAGTTATGGCTGTGATGCCACAACCAGCTTGTCTGTCCTGCCTACTCACTGAAATATTTTACAAATGGCTTTCCTTTTGAAAGAAGCAGTTGTCACTCATATGTAGTCTTAATATGAGATGAGCACTGCACAGGCTGAGTAAACTGAAACTGAAACTTGAACTTAATAGGGCACATAATTAAAATAACTGAAGCAAGTCATACATACTTACTTTGGCTGTTAAGGTAACTAGGGATTCTTTATAATCAATTTAAACTGAAAACATAATGCTTTATCATGCCATTAAAATGTTTCTGTCTGTAAATTCCTTCGTCTGTAAATGATTTCTACTTCATGCCTGTATAAATCTGTACTTCATTTTTCATTACGTTGACTGTATTTCATGTCCCACTTGCCATCATACCTCTCAAACTCTTAGCCCAAGAAGTCTGGACAAAGCCTGACATTATGGGGGGGGGGGGAGACAAGGGCCCAAAAATAGGGGCACATTTTAATTATTCTGCTTATAAACTTAAAAAGTAGCTAGAATAACAGGGTTTGTGTTAAAATGCATTTTCTAAAAGATATGAAGTCTGAAACTCAAACGTATTTCATTATTTAGTGATTTTATTCCTCAGATCATCCCAGTGATTTTCCAGAAAACTACCACTTTTATGAGGAACAGACCAAAATTTTGAGTGAAAAATCTGGACATTCTGCAAAAATCTTTACACTTGAGATGTATGCTTGTCATTGCTGGAATGCTTCAAAACCAGTGTTATATTCCTTAAGTAACCTGTCTTTAATGTCCATCCCATAACTGCTGTTTTAAAATACAAAGGTCCTGCACAACCTTTTTCTCCTTAGATATGTTTCAAAAATCCATCTTTGCCATATATACTTTCTATATTTAATGTTTCTTCAAAATTAAAAATTCTGATTTGTGATCTAATGAATCCAAGGTATCAGCATTTCCTTTAACTGAATCTTAAATCAAATTCAATTCCATGTTGTAACAGTGAGATTATGTTGCAGGCAGACTATGTTTATTACTAGTGAAAAAAGCTGAGTTTTGTTTAACATAAAAACAAATTTTAACAGAATTATTAAATAAAAAACTTTGAAAGAAGTAACTGAACAGTAAATTTGTAATTGTGTTACTGTGTTTTATATGTATACTTAAAAAAAAAAGATGTTGTTTGTAGTTAGTTCTGTTGCAGTTAAATAAGGACAACTTTTATGAAAATGTTTTATTTTCTAATTGCTTGCTTTGATCTGCTGATACTTTCTAAGTAAAGTTATTTTGTTTTTATTTTCTTTTGTTTTCAATCCTAACAATACATCGGTTTTAGGGAACTATATTTGAAATTGAGACCATCCTTCAAAAATGTCAGTATTCTCCATCAGAAGAATATTGCATCAGGAGGAACTTTACCAAGTCAAAACAGGAACTTGAAGCATACATCAGTAAAGCTGTGTCACTGCTTAGTGAAAAGTCTGAGCCTGATGAATTTGTCAAGAAATCTGAGGTAAGAGTTACACTTATAACAGTCTGTTGACTTTAAGTACTCATTGAAAAGAAAATTGCTTCACGGATTAGAATGTCTGCCAACTGGCTTCACGGATTAGAATGTCTGCCAACTATAAGAGAAAAATAGAGTACTGTGTTAATGAGAAACCATTTAATAATGGTGTACTTGGTATCACAGAGCAGTGACATTGTATTAAAAATTACTACTACACAAAATTGTTCTGGTGTGGTTCACAAAGGTAATAGTGTGCCTTCCTGTATGCACTTCTATTCAGTGTATGAGTGTATATATTGGGGGAGGAATTGAAACAGGTAGAGCAAAGTAGTCAAATTAACGTCATTGTTCAGCAGTTGGTATGCCACGTGACTTTTCTGGAGTTTGCTTGTTTTGCAAATGATTTTTAATAGCTGATCTTAGTTTAGAGAGTACATTTGTATCATAATATTTGAGATTACATACCAGCTTAGATGAACATTTCTTTAGTTGAAGTTTCTCTTCCTGCAAAGAATAATTCTGTATTTTTCCCATTAGAGGTACCAGGGTAATGAGGTTATATTCGAAGGACTGTTATATTTCTTCTTCACATTTTCCCATCACTGGGAAACAATTGCCCTTTTTTACAGTTATAATGCATTGATAGGGAAAGCAAGCATTGCTTTAAATATGTATTTTCTTACAGAAGGTGGGACCATAAGTAATGTGTATATATTTTATGGATTAGGTCATGATCAGATAATAAGAGTTATACATTAAGGAAGGGAGAGAGAACTCTAGGTGCTGAACATTACATGAGAGGGATGTATTTTTCATGTAACACTTCCCTTGCTGTATTTTCTGGTCCATGAAGTGAGGCCGAAGCCACCAGTAAGTTAATATATTCATGGCATGAGTAACCAGCACAAAAAAACTGTCTGTGAGATCTCATTTACAAACTGCAGGCTATTTGTCAAGTTCAGGTGAGAAAAAAAATAAAACTTGCTTGTGTTGCACCAAATAAAAGTGATTGAAAAAATTACTAAGATAAAGCTGTTAAAACAATTGCCCATTGCATGCTTTTTTGTTCTAAATGAAGAAAGTAATCACTTGGCTTCTTTGAAACTCACTTATGTGGTGTGGATTCTGCTACATAATTCATAAACTTTCTAGTCAGTAATGTTTGTAAAATCACTGTCAGTTCAAATTTCAATATAAAATACCCTGCTCTTAACTGTTGTCTTCTTTTTTGATATTTCTGTATCACTGTCTCTTTAAAGCATTCTTCTTTTATTTTAACATGTGGCTATCCTAAGGACATAGAATGTTACAAAAGACCCTTGAATTAGACAGCCTAGATCGTAACATTTTGTAGCACTTTTTTTCTGTGTACCTGTGTTAATAGCACTTTTTATAACCCCAACCATGCATCTGATATCCACGTTTTTGCCAAGGTGCACATTGTGGACATTCTCTGTTACCTGCTATTTATGTGGTTTACTTTGGTTTCCTCCTGTGGCAATTATTCACCAGTGGAAAACTGAGGCACCCAAGCATTGTCCAGTTACTCAACATTTGTTGAGACTGTTTTATGTAAATGGCAACCCTTAGCCAAAATTGCAGAAAAAGTGACTACAAGAGTGCTTTCTGGGAAGGAGTTTCAAAAGCATGGCTTTCAATTTGTGTGTGAGACCATACTTCCTGGAAAATGAGAAAAGACGTAACCCCCAAAGGAAACAAATGTGAGATGAAGAAAAAAAGGTCCTTAATAGTTGCTTTCTTTCTACCACATTATGTAATACAGGAGCATTTTTTTTTATTTGCAGGACATATATATTGGTAATGGAAATGAAGTCCTTCATAAGTTTATTAAAGCAACAGAAGAACTAAAGAAGATTTCATCTGAAATTAAACAGCAGTCTATGGAAGAGAAACACCATCTTCTTAAAATATGGGAGGTAAGAATGCTGTTTTTAGTTTTATAGGCATAGATTCATTGCTGTTTTGTCTTTATTCCATAATAACTTCCTATTTGTAGCATCTTTCTTTCTTTCTCTATTTATTTATCAGAATTGTTTCATTTAATGTCAAAGAAGGTTAATTTACAGAGATTTTGCATTAGTTTATTGCAGATGGCAAAGATCGCATGCTATTGAAATGTCATGTTACAAGGCAGAGTTGTGTATAGACCATTTGGAATAGTGATTACAACATATGATAAGAATATGTGCTTGGATAATATGTTCCGTCATCAGTCATTGTCTAATACAAGATAACAGACTGAGTCAGCAATTAAACTTAAGTAATAGCCCTACTCTGAGTTTGACACATAGAATGAGTACAGAGGCTAAAAAGGCCACCTAGTATGTATACTCAGTTAGAAGTGGACGGGTAAACTGTTTAGGATTAGCAGCTAAGCTAGCTGAACAGTGATGAAGAGAGTAGTACTAAAGCAAGAGCTTGTAAAGTGAGAGAAGCAGTGGGGCAGACCATAGGTGTAATGGACACCAGTTAGTAATAAGGGGCATTACAGATGAACAGCTTTGCTTTAGAGAAGTATGACAGAAGCCAGTGGAGAAGCCATAGAGGGAGCAGAGGGCAGTTTTCAAGAATGTGGCATTGCCAGAAAAATCCTTAATGTTTGCCCTGCTGAGGTAGAGGAATATAAAATGCTGACCTTTGGGACAACGAAGCATTGAACATGTAGCTTTGGACAGTTCAAAAATTTAAAAATATATGTGAGTTGGGGGATAGTTAATATACAAACACCAGTAAAGATCAGAAAGGATAGTTGTAAACTAAGTGAAGTGCTCATCAAAGGAAATCTGCAGTTATTGCCTCAGTCATGGTTGGTGACTAATATTCAGTTTGTTAAAACAAAACAAAATGCTGTTAAGCCACACCAGGGGACTGTGAGGGACAAAGCCATAAAACAAATAATTTTCAAATAAAGTTTTTAGTGCTTTTGTTCATTTTATTATAGAACTTCATCAAAAATATAACAAACTCAAACTTAGTAACATATCTATACATACACACCCAATACAAATGAATTAATCAGTTGTCATAAAAATTCAAACACTGAAAGATGCAAATTCCATACAATATTCATTAACATCACTTTATAAAATAATTTTGTAAAATATCTAATAAAATTATTGTAGTTAAATACATTATAAGGCATATCAAGGGCTTCACTCAAGTAATCATAGCTTCGTAAAACACTATTGACTAAGGTCTTATCATTTATACCAGGAGGGATGAGTGGCATTCAGTTTAAGCTACCAAACAAGTTCCCTTTTTTCTAAAAGTGCTTCCCAATCTCCTCCCATGGCATTTTGTGGGAACCTTTCCAAAATAAAAACTAATATTTTTTTAATCCTTAAAATCATCACTGTGTCTGTACAGTGCATTTTTATAATCCTTTTTCTTCTTGCATAAATGTGTTCATAGTATACCCAATTCCTCAAAGCCCTCTCTGTCTTTCCATTATAGAATGCATCACATGTTAAGCACTGAGCCAGGTAAACAACCCCTTCTGTTTTACAATCGAACCCCCTCCATTACCTTTTATTTATAGGAAGTAGGTGTAGTGCAATAGTTATTTGCACTTTGAAAGTGCTCACCCCTTTTGGGAAAAGCACAATCTCATTAAAGGGCAGTGTGTCCATGTTTTTAGAATGATTTCTGAATGACTGTGAATTGTTAGAGGAGGTTAAAAAGTTGAGGACAACATTTTTGGAAAGAGCATACCCTGAATAGTTGATGGATGAAATTATTAGTCATATTCTTAATGAAAGGCAGGAAAGGTTTAAGCCAGTTTTAAATGGGGGGGTGGGTGGTAGTAATGGTAAAGATAATTGGTGTAATGGTGATTTAAATTTACTATGGTTTTAACTTAAAATGGATTGAATCCATAATTATGGAATATTATTATCAGGAACAGGGATGGAGTGTTTGGTTGTATTGATTTGTTGAATAATTTGAGTGATCGACCAAGATTGTGTATAAGAAAGGGAGAAATTAAAAAAAAAAAACATTTTTGAGATGAAAGGTGTTGTTTTTAAGGAGAGGCAAGAATGACTAAATGTGAAGCATGTTCGCAGTGACGATATATTTGTGAAGGTACGAGCATTACAGTAGCCTCCATTCCATGAATGCTAAAAGGTAATGCGGAGGTTCAGTCATAACTCAGACGGGGTTGTTTACGTGGCACATTTTTAAGAAAATGTCTGTGATTGGATAATTGGTTAATTCATTTGTATTGGGGGTGTATATAAGTTACAAAGTTTGAATTTTTATGTTTCTGATGAAGTTATGTATTAAAATGAATGAAAGCATTAAAAACTTTTGAGAATTATTTGAAATACTTGTATTATGGCCTTTAGCCGCACAGTCCCTTGGCATGGCTTAGCAGCGTGTTTTTGTGTTATTATTATTTATGCTATCCAGAAAAGATCTGTAGTTGTTGAGTATTCAGTTTGTGATAGAAGGGAAGGAGGATGAATCACTGTCAATTCACTGAAAACCGTTTGCTCAAAAAAATAAGTAATTTGAAAGCAGTTATCAATTCCTTTTTTAAGAGCAGCTTCTGCATACAAAATATTACTGTTTCCTTTATTGATTACCCCCTCACTTAATCATCATCCCTTTTCACTTTGAATTGTAGCTTTCTGCTTATGTTAGAGTCTTAATTGTGTAGCTGTAAAATATCCCTGCAGATTATGTAATCGTAAACCTCCTTGTTCTAGTGGAATGAGCAACTTATCCCACTTGAATCTTACCCTTTTCCCCTCCCAGATAAAATCCTTCAACTCTTTATTAATTACTAATCCCAATTTCTTCTCTGGTTGACAAAAATATGCCTGACCTGTATATAAAACTAAAGGGACTAACAATATTATTACTGCTTATATCTTGCTATCCATAAACAAAGGTAAGAGCTTCCAGTTTCTCATTTTTTTGTATCATCTTCTGTTTAGCTTCTTCCCACATACCCTTAGCTGCCTTAACAGAATCCCTTTTATCCCATAATCCCAAATGCTTCATGTTATCATATCCCCGTAAATATGGGTATTGCTGAAGCAACTAATGTGTGGGTACAGAGGTTACAGCTGTAGCCTTTATTTTATTTTCATTTATACCCCCCCCAAAAAAAAAAAACATCTGTCTGAGAATGTTCCACAGCACTGATATATCCTTTTCTGGTTCTGTCGGGTACAAAATAATATCAGCCGCAAATAAAGTCAATTTTTTTAGTAACATAGCAATTATGTCACTGACTTTCTGAGTCCCTTGTTTTCTTTGCCAGTGATTCTAAATATAATACAAATAACAAAGGGGAAAGAGGACACCCCTGCCTGATTCCTCTGTTCAGATACAACTTATTATTGAGGGACCCTCCAATTTTGATTTTTGTTTTCAATCCCAAATATATCCTTCTAATTAACATTATTATTGTATCAGATGAAGCAAATGCTTCCATTTCCCTACTCTTAAAATCCCAGCTTATTCTGCTGAAGTCTTTCTTTGCATCAAGACCCACCAACAACAGAAGTATTTTCTTAGATTCTGCTTACCTCCCCTCCACAAAATCACATCGATTCAAACCTATCAATTTTGGCAACACCTATGCCATTCTTTTAGTCACTGTAGACATAAACATTTTATAGTTATGGTTTAAAATTGAACTGAGCCTATATGAAGCTGGATCTGATGTGTTTTTACCATCTTTGGGTATTACAGCCTCCACAGCTGTTGGTGATTCCCCTGTTTTTAAATACTATTAAACAAAACCTTCCGGATCTTTTAGCACTTGATTCCCTCATAGCTTCCAAACTTCCACCAGAATACAATCTATTCCTAGAGACGTTCTTGCAGATTGGTCATACATCACCATTTTTACTTCATCTGCTTCTCTCTTAACTCATCTACCTCTAACCTTGGCATATATACGGTGTCCCATAAGTATTTCCCTTTGTGCTTGCTCTTGATTTCCCTACTTTTCTACTTTATACAAATTTTCATAAAATTTCTGAAATATCTCTAATACTTCTACAGGATCTCTGACTGTTTTTCTTGTTATAGGCTTCCTTCGTTTGGCAACAAACATGTCTACTTTCTGTTGGTGTAGGACATTGTGCCAAGAGTTTTTGTGCTCTGAAGTTATTATTAAAAAGCAATCTTTCTAAACTCATGCATATTATCCAGGTACTCCCTTATTTTCTCTTTAGCACTCTGCAGTTGCGTCTCTTCTTGTTTTGTGAAATTCCTCTCATTTTGTAATTCTTTAACCTTTGTCAGTCCCTCTAAATAGTTCTTCTTACTTCTTAGCCATATCTCTTTTTCATTTATTTCTTCCCTGTTTTTAAACTCTGTTTTCATTTTATCCCATTCACTAGCTGTAACTTTTGAAGAAATGTCTAACTTCCCTAATAACACTTGAATAATGTCCACTACCTGTTCCTTAAATTTCTCTCTTGTTTAAAACCCTGCATTTTTGTCTTAGCAATTGTTATTGTGTGATCTGATGCAGTTATTGGATGTGTGTCAAAATTCTCAATTAAATGCATGTTCCTGTGAAATACATTTCCTGTCTAGTCTAACCCAGTTATTATACCTTTGAAATAATATGTAAATTTTGTCCAAATTTCTATTTCTGAACTCATGTCTTCCATACCAAATATTTTCACAAATTTCTTCAGAAATCTTATTAATTATTGTATTTTCCCTTTTAGGCCCCCCGATACATCTTCATCATTGAAAATCAAATTCCGGTCCCCACCTATAATTAATATTCTCTGATGAAATCTGATTATTTCTTTCATATTTGTTAAGCTCCCTAATAGCAGTTTTAGGTAGAATATAAATATATGCACACGTAATCCTCATCCCTTACCTGTAGCCCTTACTTCCACAAATCTGCCATTATTATACCTTTTTTACTTCTTCTACCACTATTGGATCTCCTCTAGAAATTAAAATAAGTACTTCTATTTTCCTTTGTTATGATATTCTGCTGAATATCTATCCTGAAATCCTTTCTTTATCAAATTCTCATGCAAATTTCTTTCCAAAATGTGACTCCTGTAGCATTGCTACTTGCACTTTGTACTTCTTCATATAATTAAATATGCTTTCCTTTTTGTCTATACTTGTGACACCATTCACACTCCAAGGTAATAGAAAAGTGTTACTCTTATGATGAGAAGTCATTATTTCCACTTGTTATATATCACTGCTTTTTTAAATGTCTTTTCCAGCTTTTGTGATACATGCACCCATTAATGTTTGACAAGATAATGCTTTATACAAGTTTTTCTTATCATCAGTATTGGAGCATATATCACATTTTATAAGACTTTTTTAATTAAAAGCCTCCAAAAAAAAAAAAACTCAGACATCCCCAACTTAATACAAGCACACAAAACTGTGTACATTTTCAAATAATGATGTTTAACCCTCCTAAAAGGAACAATTGTTCCAGATTTGACAGCTGCAAACATAGGCCTTAATTAACCTAAAATTGAGTTATTTACACTATGACTAAGTTATGTCATCTTGTTTGTTCCCAATGTTTCTTTGCTTGAGGACAGTGCACATAGCCAGTCACCAAATTTTCCAGACCCATGGCAAGATCACATCATTTCACAGGCAAAACTGATACACATGGTTACACAATGTGTCAGAGGAGGTGAAGTATGGAAATAGGCAGTACATAAATACAGAGCAGGACATGCATCATTGCAGTCGTATAAATATCCCTGGCTTGATGGCACTGTGGGTTGGCTATGTTTAAGAAACATGAACTCTTTCTGTCTCTCATTGGTGCATATCATTCTGTCTGTGTTGATATTGTTCCCAGTGTTCAAGATTTTGGTAGTGGCTGTCAGCTGTTACCCAACACATGCCTTCACATACTACCTCAAATAGAAAAACATTATATTGTGTATTTAGAAGATGTAGCATACTAAAAATGTGCTTTCTGGTCTGTCCATGCTGAAGCACATAGTGGGTTCTGAGCCACTATTTTGCACTGTAGAGCACGCTAGGTGTACATGTGTTTATGTGTGGCCAGCACTGTTGCTGGTGGGATGCAGTCTCACTGGCAATGTATACCTTTGTACTCCATGTTGTAGAAATGATGTTTGCATACAGTATGGAAGTAGTCCTTGACAGTTATGAACCTGAATCTCATAATATCTTTGCATATGGTACTACAGTATGCAGCACACAAGTCAGTGATGTCAGCATATACCAGTTCATAATGATTTTGGTGGTGGAAGCTTCATTGCATTACCAAATTGCATTTAAGTCAAATTTGCATGTTGTTCTATTTGCATGTTGGATCTACACAGCTTACTACAATGTTGTGCCATACTGAGTATTACATATGCTGCTTTGAAGCACTAATTCTAATAAATGTCCATGAGGTATTAGTTTTAGTTCCAATTCCAGTACACAGAATATGGCTCTGGAATGCCATATGTTGACATTTTGTCTAACTAGTGTGACTGCATAACCCTTTCAGAACATGCCAGTTCTTGCTTGCGCATGTCCTTTTTCACTGTGCACCACATAGCTCTGTTGCATCTTATGTTTCGTTTTATACTTTGGCAACTAAGATGTATAAGTTTAATTTCAGCACATGCTTTTGATGGATTATCTATTTGTTATAGGTAAGGGTGAGAACAATGAGGAGTAGCATAGATAACATCAGCTGTTAATGGAGTGGGTGACTGTGGTGGGTATTGACTGAGTTCCACTGGAAGATCACAAACCTGTGAGTTTCGTGACTTTGGACCAAGTAAAGGGCAGTTCTGCTACAAGCAACCACCCTACAAAATGATCACACCCCCACCCCCATCTCAGAAATGCTGCTGATGGACAATGAAAAACTATTTCTGACATTTGTCCCAGACATGCCAATCATGAGTTCTCTAAATTGGGCTTTAGTTTGGGCTCCCTTATGGATGGGGTACACTGAACACATATGCCACTTCTGTGCTGTCTATTGCCATGTGCCAGCATGCAGTAGGTTCTATACATTAGTTTTATAGTTTCATAGTTTAGTACTAGGCTATCTGCCCTGGGGCATTTGTAAGCCTAGCTATAGTGATGTGGCTTTCGCCACCCCTTGAAATGGTACAAAAATGCACAGAATAGATTTAGAATACTGTGTCTGTGTCTAGTAGTGACACAATGAAGGCCCCCTTATATAATAGAATTAGTTTACTGTGCCCCTGTCTAGCAGTGACACAGATGTGACCCCTGGGGTATAGTAATGAATCTTTGGCACTGCACAGGAGATGCAGGTGAGGGAATTTCATGGAGCATTAACTTCTATGAACCTATAATGGCAGGCAGTCCAGCAGGTCAGGTATGTAAGTGACTGTTAGAATGTCTTATCAAGGAGATTGGGTCTGGGTTTGCTGGAAGCTGACATATGCACTCTCTTTCAGGCCTTGCTGGTAGTGCCTCTGAGTTTCCATGCTATTCCTTTGATATCACATTTTGGGCCACAGCTTTCATAGCTGCCTCAGACACTGCTGATGCTACAATAGAGCAGCCAAAGTATGAGACAATTTACCCTATTTTATATACTGTCTTGAGGCTGGCTTCCAGTGATGGTACTTAGGAAGAAACTTCTGCTGGCCATATGGATCAGGTTCTGGCAGGGCCTGAGGAGCACACTCCTACAGGGTTCCATGAGTCATATTCTCCTGATAATGTCCCAGTCAGATGGGGCTTAGCAAATGTTGCTCAGGATTGGGACTCTTTACTGAAGTAGTCTACATTGCGCTGTAGCAGTATTTTTATTTCCTAATGCTGATGACTCTCAGATGGTAGATATTGAATCTCCTCAGTATTGTAGGGACAGACCTGTGTGGGCTTCTCACAGAATCATACCCATCAGGTACAATGGGCTAGAATGCTATGCCAAACTACTGCTGCAGAGCCAGTGAGTACAGTCTTGATTTGCAAACAGACTGCATCCCTTGGTCCACACCCTGCAAGTTGTGGCTTGTGCAGCTCTTGCGTGGTCTGACAGGTGGCATGATGAACTCCTTAGGTTACCAACAAAAAACTGCTCCAGCTGAAGTGTTGTAGCAGTGGCCCAAATAGGCTGTATTATGAAATTCATGACTCTAACAGTCACTACATGCTACTGGGTCATGAGATTCATGATTCTAAAAGGTCATTGTATGCTGTGTTGTGGCTACTGCACACAGGTGTCATAGAGGGGAGGGGATCTCTTGTTGCAGTGACAATGCACTGTTAGATGTCTTGGTCATTTTGGTGCAGTAATGGTCTGTGGCCTGCTGTCTTACCAGCTATGCATTAAAGTGAGCTATTGGAACTGTCCAGACAGAAGAAACACATATTCAGGTGCCCAAACAGCTTGCACAGTGATATTCCAACTGCAGTGATAGACATGGCTGCAGGCCTGCGAATTATGTGTCTATGTAGAGAGTGTTGGTGTCAGGAATGATGTCTCGAGTGAGTATCTGGTATCTTCTAATAGCGCAGTCATGCTTACATTGAAATTGTGCTTACCCCCTGGGCTGCAGGCAAGACACATCTGTAATGCAGTCTCTGTGGTCACACACCACCTGGCAGTTCATTGAGTGCTTTGTGTGTTTATTAAGGTGTGCATATGCTTCACCTGTAGCTATTTCTTATGTGACTGCATGTGTGCTGTCTAGACCATTAAATATACTCAGTAAGTAAAAAATTGAGTGGATGCCTCGCATAATTGTAGTCATTTCATTTTCTGTGACTAGGACCTGTATATATTAGTCAGTCTGTGCCAGCAAACAGCACAAAAACTGCTTTCAGATGTGGCTGATAAATGCTTGTAGTCTGATGTTTAGGTCTTCAGCCAGGATGGTCGCAGCATTTATGACCCTGGCTTGCAAATGTATATTAGTCTGTCTCTTCCACCTGTCATCACCATAGCCTGTTACAACTGACAAAAGTTCATTTAATGTGTGGTAGAACCTATCCAAGTGCTCCAGTCTAGGCAGATCAGTATACAGAGTCCATGACTGAATGTCGAGACAACATACTGTTTGATGCCCTTGTGCCTCTGCTACAGTGCTTGTATCAGCAGTATGTGACTAATAACAAATGCCTCTATTCCTTTTGCCATGAACATAGTGACATTCACATTTGTTCTGTCATGCATTTGTATCATTTTGCTCTTCAGCATGTAAACATGCATGCTTTTCACTCTTCATTAATCACGGGTCACAATTCCAGGACTTATTTTTAGTGTAAGTGACTTAGTCTGCTTTATAGGTAGACCTTACACCAGAGTAAGTTACTTACACTGAGAGCAAGTCTTTTGGAATCAAGTCAGGCTGACACTGGTTTAAGTCACTTACACTGAGAGTATGTTTTTTTGCAGTCTGACCCATGATGTTTTGGCCTGCTATAGTTCTAAGTTAATTTGCATGCTGATTTTGCACCTGTTTTGCAGATAACATAATAGTAATGCATTGACTGTTTCTTTTTGTTTATAAATCACTCTTGCCTTTTACATGTGATGCCAAATGCATAAAATCACAAAAACACTGCCTATAGACATTGTTTATGAGTAGGGCCAATAGTGTCTAGCTGCCTTCCTGGAATAAATCCATTTTGCTTTTATAAATCTTGATAATGCAATACCTCAGATAAGTATAGAGTTATTATTTGCACCAGTTATTTTACAGTCCGTATTTAACAACATTATATTTGATGATAGCTACTTATGTGCACGTGACTTATTCTTTTCATATGGTAGAATATATTTTGCTAAACTGATGGTACTGTTTGGGTTCCCATTTTTAAGGGTGAGGAATTGTCCCTTTTCAACAAATATTGTCCCTGTTTGTCCTGAAATGTTTTGTAAAACTGGAAGCCATGTTTGACCCCAAAAAACTGGTTATGAAATCCGTAGTGTGTGACTGATGGGCTTTTACCTGGAAGATTCATTTGCCAGTATACCACGGAGTTCACCATTCCCACATAAGTGTGCCCTCAGAGCTGGTATGCAAACCCAACATTGCCAGGAGCTTTTTTTTATTATTCATGCAGTACGTGCTGTGCTTCCCACTTTAATGCTATTGTAATTTCATCTAGACTGTAAGTTGTGTTTGTCAATATTTTACTGTTTATTTTCAGAATATTTTCAATTAAATCTCCTCATCTCCTTTTTCTATAGTGGATAACATGGATGTTAAGAAAGAAGACAAAAAAGATAAGGCAGTTGAAGTTAACAAATGTAGACCATCAAAGAAAGCACCAACAAAGCTTAAAACAAGAAAATCTTCCACTTGTAAATCCACATCTGAGGAGGATACTAATATTTAAATGTCTTCAAAAGCAGGACATATCGGGTTATCAAAAGTACCAAAATTCTCTTCTTCTTTCTAGCCTCACTGTTGCCAAAGGATTAGGACCCTTAGCAACACCTTCATTGGTACCTCTGTTTTATGTCATCTGACTTATATGAGGTCTGGGCTGTCAAAACAGTGGATAGATTTAGCACTTAGTAGCTTCTAGCCCCTATCTTATTACACATATCTTTGTAAGATATCTTTGTAAGACCATTATAAGGGAATACTTTTTAATGCACTGAAACTCCAGAGACCTATGCTGATGTTTTTTGTGTTTCACTGTTGCAGTCATTACATTTGGGTAATCTGCTGGCAGGTTGCCCTCAGTCGGCCTGAATTCCAAAGTCTTGGGTACTGCGTCGGTTGCTGTCTTCTCTTCCATGACGTCAGGTTGTCAGGGGTATAAAACATGCAGCCGACGCCATTTTCTTTAGTCTTTCGTGCTACACGGTGCCTGAAGCAGAAGCATTTTGCAAGTGCCGGTCGGCCGACTACTGAAATATTCGCGTTTGAGTTTCAAAACCGAAGTCTTCAATAAAGCTAAGTACCCCGTTGGGGAAACTTTTTTCTTGCTTTTTACCGATGTCAGAAAAAGTTAATAATTGTATTATTTGTGGGAAGCAAATACCTCATAAGGATTTCCATTTTACTGTATCCCTTGCCTAGGCCCTGATCGCAATGTGCCTGGTTGTCGGTTTTGTGCTAGATTTAACCAATGCACTATTAAGCGTCGGTATATTTTTGCATCTAAGTATTTTGGAAACAGATTTAACTACCCAGAGATGTCATTAGATAGCAATCCAACTACTGGAGTACATAAAAAACGCAAAGAAAAGGACAGAGAAAGGCAGTCGAGATCCAAAACCGACGACAAAGCTTCTCCTAAGCCAGTCGCCGGTACTCAGTGAGGCACTTTTGCAGCCCCTGATACCCATTACCTTCGAGTTGCAGGCCTCTACCGACACCCATGTGGAGTCTGGCATGCTGCAAGATACTCAAGGTACTGGACCGACGGATGTATCTCCCTCGGATGGGTCCGGAGCCATTGAGCAAACACCGGCTTCTGAGGGTGTATTCAGACCTCAGCATTTTTATATCAAACTGATGAAAGCTGCAAAACCAAAGGCAAAGACACCTTCTAAAACTAAAAAAAAAACGACCCCTGAGCCACGTGCACAGGCCTCTATGCCTAAAAAACAGATGATCAAAATGGCTGAAGACCTTATTACCTTGATCAGGGGTACCCATCCCCCTCCAGATAAGAGGCCTAGGCAAGACACTGACTATGAATCTTCAGATCAGGTTTCTATTTCTTCTGATTCCTCTTTTGATCAGGAATTATCTTTACCTCCCTATGAGGATTCTGATGCTGAGGAGTCTATTCCATCAGCATCTCCTCCTGAGGATTATTCATTTGGAGAAACCCTGCATACTTTGAGGGAGCATTTTCACTGGGAGAGTCAAGACTTCTCAGAATCAAAAAAGAGGCTCAGGGATTTCCTCCTTCTCCCTCAGCACAAGCCTTTAGCCATTCCCCCTGTGTTAGACATTGTAGATGATGTTTTTTCGAAGTCAAGCCTGGCTCTTTACCTCTGGTTCCCAGTAAGCCTGACGGGTATTACAGGGTCCCTGACTCTCATACATTTTTATTTAGAAACCCTGCTGCTGATCCTGAAACTATTTCATAGGGTCCAAAGGGAGTTAAGGCCTCAACAGCAAAAAACCCTATCCCCTCTGACAGAGATTCAAGGGCGCTGGACAGATGGGGAAAAAAGGTTTATACATCTGCAACCTTGGCAATCAGGGCCTTAAACTGTCAATTTCTTATGCTTAAGTACCAACAACGTGTTATGGGATTGCTGAAACAGAAAATGATGTTGATTTCAGAATGTGCAGAAAATAAGGAATTGCAGGAATTATTGCATGCAGCTGAACAAGTTGGAAAGCATACTTTGCAATGTGGTTTTGATTCTTTAGAGGCCTCCTGCAGGGCCGCAGTTACTGGATCTGTGATTAGGAGGCATGCCTGGTTAAAGGAACAAAATGTGCCTGATCATGTTAAAGCTAAATTGCTAGATGCACCTTTACAGCATGATTCTCTGTTTGGTATTAAGGCAGAAGAGGTTTTAAAGAAAATGGAAGACAAAGCTAAGTCTATGCAAACTGTTAAATATTTCTTACAAGTGCAGCCACCTAGATTCAGTAGACATTGGCCTACAAAAAATTGGTCCTTTCCTGTGTCAGACAGAGCTCAAAAGGGCAAATCCAGACGCCCTAAGGGTTCCAGGTACCAGGCTCAAGACTCATACAGGTCAAAGCAGTGGGGCACATCCACCTCCAAATCTGGAGGAGATAAAGCGCAAACCTACAGAAAGCAATCCCAATGAGTTCCCTCTGCCTACACCAAGCACTTATCTTTTGGCAGCACCCATAGGGGGAAAATTAGCACTTTTTTCTCAAAATTGGCAGTTAATAACCCAGGACAAATGGGTACTGAACATCGTATCACAGGGATACAGATTCCATTTCCACACTCTGCCATTGACCAATGGTTAGCCAGACCTGCCAAAAAACCAATGGGCAGAGGCACAGAAACAGGTTACGTCCCTCATGGATATGGCGGCCATTCAGACAGTACCAGAACAGGAAAAAGGACAAGGTTTTTACTCAAGACTTTGGCTTATCTACTGCATCCAGGGTCTTTACAAAGTGCCTGGCACCAGTAATTGCATTTTGCAGACAAAGAAATACTCAAATATATCCTTACTTGGATGACTGTCTCATTCAAGCAGAGAACAAGGACTCTCTTCTATGACACCTGGCATTTGTGAAAAGGCTTCTAGCATGCCTAGGGTACACAATAAATGAAAAGAAATCACAACTGGTACCCTCTCAAAAGATAACATTCCTGGGTGCAAGCTTGCAAACAACTGCTCAGATGGTTTACCTCACACCAGACAAACAAAGGCTACTGACTACTTACTTCAAACTGATGGCAACAAAAACCCAGTCTTCTGCAAGACAAAGTCTGCAGGCTCTGGGCTTCATGGCATCCTGCATCCTACTAATTCCATATGCAAGACTGCATATGAGGAAACTTCAGTGGTACCTAAAAGTTTATGGAGTCAGCATTCACACAGTCTGGAAACAATGATTCCTCTCATCCCCTGCCTGCAACAGGAGTTTTTATGGTGGGCAAAGGCCTGTCACAAAAACATGGGATGGCCCTTCACTCCACCACCTGCCAGCCAAACCTTAACAACAGATGCATCAGATTATGCCCGGGTGCCCACATAGCAGGAAGATGCATTCAGGGCATATGGGCACCAAATCAAATGCATCTACATATCAACCAGAAAGATGTTAGCTGTTCAAAATGCCCTAACAGCCTTCAAGGACTTGCTTCATCCAGGACAACTACTGATAAAGACGGACAACACCACAGTCATGTGGTATATAAACAAGCAAGGGGGCACACACTTATACCCCCTTAGCAGATTAGCCATGGCACTGTGGGACATAGCTTTGACTTACCAAATAAATCTTCAAGCTCAATTCCTGCTAGGAAAACAGAACACTCCGGCAGACGATTTAAGCAGAAACCTTATGGATCCTCACGAGTGGAAACTAAATCCACAAGTATTCAGCATGATAACAGAGAAATGGGGGAGCCCAGACATAGATCTATTTGCCTCTCCTCAAAATTACCAATTGAAAAGATTCTGCACAAGGACTTATCACAGACAAGCATGGAAAGTGGACGCTCTATCCTTCAGTTGGAAAAATCTGTCAGTTTATGCCTTTCCTCATCTGCCTGTTCTACCCAAGGTCCTCCTAAAAGTTAGCCAAGAGAAGCCAAAGATGATATTAATTGCCCCGGACTGGCCCCGCCAATACTGGTACCCAATCCTAAGGAACTTGTCTCAATACCCAGCTTGGACCTTGCCTCAAAGACCACAACTACTGTCCCAGCAAAACAATCAGATCCTGCACAGTCAACTACAGACTCTGAACCTGGCAGCATGGCTAATCATGTAATCATACCAATGACACCTCTCAGTAAAGCTCTGATGGATGTCATTTTGGAAGCCAGAAGGCCTAGTACTAGAAAATCTTATGCAGACAAATGGAAGAGATTCTGTACTTGGAATCAAGCACAAGGAACTGATACAGCAGAACCACATATTCCTCAGATATTACAATACTTAACTGAGATGCTTGACAAAGGCCTATCTTTCTCATCAATCAAGATCCATGCCTCTGCCATTTTGGCTCATTACAATACAGAGCCACCAATCTTTTCTCATCCTTTACTAAAGCAGTATCTTAGAGGAGCCAAAAACCTAAGGCATCCTAGAAGATCACCCTTACCTGCATGGGACCTCAATTATGTGTTGGAAAAGCTCACCCTGCCTCCATTTGAACCAGCCGCTACCTTGGATATACAGTTCTTATCATGGAAGACAGCTCTGCTACTAGAAATTACTTCAGCAAGAAGAGTTTCAGAGCTACAGGCCCTCATGGCTGTAAAGCCTTTTATCATATTTTACCCAGTTAGGGTGTCTCTGAGGAAAAATCCTACTTCTATGCCTAAGGTGTTTTCCAGTGTGGCTCTTAACCAAACAGTTCATCTGCCAACTTTTTATCCAAATCCACAGAACAAAGGGGAGAGAGTTCTGCATTCCTTGGACGTACACAGACAGCTAAGATTCTACTTGAGCAGGACAAAAGCTCTAAGAAAAACTGAGCAATTACTAGTGTCATATGCTGCACGATCAGAAGGAAAGGCTATCTCAAAGCAGACAGTTTCAAAGTGGATAAGCCACTGCATCCATTTCTGCTACTTATACAATGGTAAACCTACGCCCAAGGGCATTAGGTCTCATTTCACCAGAGCTGCAGCTACTTCGGCAGCCTTTCTCAGAGGAGTACCAACCAAAGACATTCTAGAGGCTGCTACTTGGAGTTCTGTTCACACCTTTACAAAGCATTACCATTTGCCTCTCTGTTCTAAGTCCAGGGCAGGCTTTGCCACTGCAGTGCTGCAGGGCCTTATAGTCGCACATAATGCTGTTTAGCTCCAGCCTCCCAACCATAGCTTTGGGATTCTACCCAAATGTAATGACTGCAACAGTGAAGCATGAAGAACATAGTACAGTTGTGTACACTTACCATAAACGTAGATGTTCAAGTGTATTCACTGTTGCAGTCCAGGTTACCTTCCTGCCATCCCCCTGCCATTCTACAGTTTATCTTTCCTTCTCTATCTTCTACAACCTATGTGGTGTATTTGCTTTTAGATGAAGGTAAAGTTTATAATGATGCATGTATTTATATGTATATATATATATATATATATATATATATATATATATATATATATATATATATATATATGATATTGCTACCTTTTTGGGGGCACCTGACATCGGGGGCAAGAAAAACTAAAGAAAATGGCGTCAGCTGCATGTTTTATACCCCTGATGACCTGACATCATGGAAGAGAAGACAACAACCGATGCAGGACCCAAGACTTTGGAATTCAGGCCAACTGAGGGCAACCTGCCAGCAGATTACCCAAATGTAATGACTGTAACAGTGAATACACTCGAACATCTACATTTATGGTAAGTGTACACAACTGTACTTTCCTGTTTTGGATTGACAGTTAAAAGGTAAATATTTACCACATTTACACTCAGCTAGGGGTCGATGTCCCTTTGTTCCATCTCTTACCAGAAGCAAAAAAGTATCACTGATCTCACGTTAGTGCATGAAAAGCAAGTGCCGTGCTTTTTTTGGTGATTAGCACTCTCAAACAAATATTGCAGGGGGGTGCTGTAGGTTTGTTGTAGCCTTCGCCTGTCAAAATACCCTGCATAGACATACATCAGATCAGCACAAGAGAGCTAAGATGTGTAAAAATCCAAAATTAACAATGAAAAGATTTCCAGTAAAACAGCAACTTGGCTATTTAGGGACTTGCCATACACACTGCACAACCAGAAGCAGGCAGAAATCAACTAATTTGCTGATAGTTCAGTTGGCCAAAGTTGAATTGACTTGATTTTTATTTTGCCAAATTCATCAGACTAAACTTGTGCTTTTGATGTTACAGACATACTTTACATAGTGACACGAGAGACAGTATTTTCAGTTGTAAATATCCTCATTAGGTTTTGCATATCATACTTTCAAGTACTGTAAACTTAGAGTTGCTAACACACATAAATAGTTATAGAAGGTTGTAGCCTCTTCTCCACTTTAATTTTATTTTAATGAGTTTTAATAAACTTATTTCTGTAGCTTTTTCCTCAATTTTTTTTTATTTTTCAAATACATTTGAATGAATTCCATAGTATTTATACATAGCATCTTAAATAACTATGTACACTATTTACATTAGCCTGACACTATAACAGATCTTAATGTATACAGTTACTTTATA